>NW_025725942.1:0-264623 GCF_021461395.2 Schistocerca americana
ACGAACCAGGTATTCAATATATTGCGCTACCCATGTGTTCTAACTGCTCCCAACCCCATTCTGTTTGCAGCATGAAATATCCTGTCTTTGCAGAAGAGAAGACTGTCCAGGAAATTAAAGTCATCGAAAGCACATCTTATTCCGGTTTGAAGAAGGCGTTTAAGGTAATACCGCTACCTTGTTTCGTGAAGTTGTTTGTAACAGCATTGAAACAGCCTGTACAGAAGACTAGTGGTGGCGCCCATACTTTTACAGGGAAGTAGAGCACTTAACCTGCATCTGTTAATGCAAGCCTGCACCACCGTTGGCACAGCCTGTTCTGTTGATGTCTTCCCAACTTTCTACAAACGCTCTCGTCACCACACTGGTTTACATATTAGTCAGCGGCAATCTCTCTGAATGCTTTGAGCGTGAGAATACTGTCCCTCCCAAGTCGAGTTTTAAGTGCGACTGTCTTTTCCATTGCTATTAATAGTATCATGTCAGTTCTGTCCAATGTTCTTTCTTTGTTGGTAACTTTCTGTCTTTTGTTCCTCCTTCAGCCTTGGAATCTATAACTCGTCAGTGCCAACTCAATCTTCGATGGTTGGAAGGATGAGAAGAGAAAAGAAGTCTTAATTTCTCCACCGAAAAGTCTGTGGGCATTCTTTTTAAGCATTCACATGCAGCTTGAATATGGGTGCCTGAGTATCGGTATGCACGACCCTCTTATTTAAAAATGTTGAATATTGTGAACAAGTCAAGGAATTTAGCTGGCCACTGGGGCGGTTAGAATCAGTTCCATGCGGAGGCTTTGCGCTGTGGCTAGTGAGTCGATGCTTCACGTCAGGCAGTGACTCCTCGTGCAATGAAACACTCTTCATACCATACAAATCTGCACACCATTCGATTGCTCGGCCATCAGTGGAAATGCTTTGTCACACTCGACGCCAAGCGATAAGACCCTATGGGATTAGTGTGAATGATTGCTTTTAAGAGATAGGTATAGCTGGTTTAACGTTTTACATCAAGGTAGGAGCATATTTCCACTTTGGCTTCTAAAGAGGTTCAGTATTATTTTAGACTTGTCGGATTTTTTGAGAAAATTTGCGTTCTAGAATTTCAATTTCAGTATCCGTTTTTTTAACCTTTTAGATGGGCATCAAGGTTTTAACGTGGTGTACACTGATCTCTCCCATCAAGGTGATTCCCTTGGCTGTTTAGTCGTATTTACCGACTGTCTTTTGAGGAGTCGCCTTCCACATGACTATACTGCATTTTCAGCAGAACTCAATGTGATCTTGAAGGCACTGGAGCAGATTAAAATTGTTCAGAGCAAACCGTTTCTCAGTTGCTCCAACTCCCTTAGTGCCCTCCACTCTCTGCAGCACATTTATCTCGCAGAGAAAATGATGCATTTACCACATGAACAGCTGTACTTCGTTCAACATCCGACGAAGGTGGTATCGTTCTGCTGGAAATGAGCAGACCAATTCATCAAGGACGTTTGCAGGGAACATGACGTGACACAGTGTACCTCTACAGGCTGTGATGTCGTTGGTGAGTCAGTGATCCATACAGATGTGGCAGGAGGAGTGGTTGGCAGTGAGGGACAATAAGCTGCAGGTAGTGAAGCCTACTATCTGGTGTTTCTTATGTAGGTCACTCTGACGGGATGAAGTGGCCCTGACGCAACTCTGGAATTTGCATTATCCTCTCATACATGGTTTCCTCCACCGACGAAAGGAGCTTCCAAATCTGTGATGAACGTGGCTTGCAAATCGCTGTGTGCGTTAATTGACTGCATTTTATTTTGTGATACACAGGCAGAAACAAATTTAGGCTAGGATGTGCTCCCTATTTTACCTGATGACCAGATGAGTGTGGTCAAGCTTTTAAGATTTTTGGATGCGTCTAGACTCTGGGAAAAGCTTTCTGGCTTGAATAATTCGTGTGTTACAGCGTGTCTGACTCATCCCTTTTATTCCATTCAGTCAGCCATAGCTACATATTGTAGTCTTTTAATTATTTCCACTGCTTTTTCCCTTTTTACTGTGTGTAAGATGACTTTCCCTGTTTTGTGTGTGTGTGTGTGTGTTATCATTTGCAGTTCCATTTTGAACCTTTGCCATTTTTATCTATACTTACCTCATTCCATTTTAGTACTGGTGCTTAGAGATGTTGCTGTGTGTACCCACACCACCATATCATCATGAGAAACCCACATGTTTTAGTGGAGAGAGATTTACAAGAACACCTCTCTGAAAATATGTAACATGAGTACTGGGGCAAGAGGGTTCTGGCGCATAGTATCCTTATCCAAGATGGTGGCGATGACGTCATCCCCCCTCCCCTCCCCTCCCCTCACCTCCCCCAGAAAAATGACGGAAAGTTCAAATTCCAACAGGATAATGTATCACACCTCTAGTAAGCTAAGAAAATCGCGGGAAGATAGGTCACTTGGGCCACCCCCACTAACCTAAGTCACCTCTTCCTATGAACTGACGCACAAGTTTGAATTCTGGCGGTAAAGAAAGGTCAATTCGCGTATATCTACTAAGCTAAGAAAATGGCGCGAAAGAAAGGACACTTTGACTAACCTCAGTCACCCAACCGCCGCCTCCTCCTAGGGATTTGCGGGAAAAGGACTCGACCAGTGGTGGACATAAGTCTTTATTTTTTATGCACCAGTCTTCATTTAAACAATTTCATGTAGCGCAGCCATCCAGTGTGTTCACCACGAGATCTGGACTCTAATTGACCTAGTACACACTACCACCACCAGAGGGTGCTCTCATCTATGATGTAATCCAAGATTGTGGGGGAAAATGGCGACAGACAGTGTCTTCACCAAGAGATTTAGAGTTCAACTGACATAGTACACAGTACTGCAACCAGAGCACACTGTCATCTGTTCCGTGATGTAGCCCAAGATGGCGGTCTGGAGTGGGGGAAAATGGTGGGAAAAGGACTCTGCCTGTGCTGGATATGAGTCTTTATTTTGCAGGCAGTGTCTCCACCAAGAGATCTAGAGTCCAACTGACCTAGTACATAGTACTGAAACGAGAGGGTGCTGTCATCCCTCCTGTGATGTAATCCAAGATGGTGGTCTGGAGGGGAAAAATGGAGCAAAAATGACTCAGCCTGTGCTGGGCTGCTGGAGATAGTAAGGAAGGAGTGTACTTTATTTATTTTGGCACAATTGATTTAGGGATGGAGTATATTTATCACACTGATACAAACACATGCTTGGGGTCACAATACACAGTCTGCAGATCTGTAAACTACCCCTAAATAACGCTCTGCAGACACGCAAACAACTCCTAATTTACCGAAATAATTTCAGTACAGATCTGCAAACTGCTCCTAAATAATGCAGCACTGTGATGTGTAGACACGCTCAGTACTCGTAAACTGTCCAAATAGCGCATATCACAGTATACAGAACTGCTAACAAAATAATGCAACAGACACAAGCAGACACCGCCAGCCACCCCCTACCCATTGGACAGCACACACTCCCTGAAGTCAGGATGCACCGGCAGCCCCGCGAAGTGATGAGTCTGTCAGCTGTCAAACCACACTCTGGCACCCTTTCAGGTCCTGCACACATGAGGTGGTGGCATCCCCTTCATACTCAACACCAGAGAAATTTCTCTCAAAATATATGTTCACCTAGGCACTGTTGATGACACGACCGGACAGGAGTAAAGACATATATACAAAGCGCGAAGAGCTTATTGCCGAGCAATGCTGCAGAAATCCGTTTCAGAATAGCACAAGCTGCTTTGTGCCTAGTGATTGTAACGGACCATGCATGATGTGTGGCTGACATATCGCCGCGCATACCATCGCAAGCACGTCTAGCAATGTTCTCAATGTTATACTGAAGCCACATGGCTATCTAAAATAATAACCAAGTCGAACTCTAGTAAATCGCAGTGTCCCAGAAATACCTAACATGCGTTTTTGTAGGAGTTTTCGTGATGTCTTAGCTTGTATGCACGGAAATTGTTTCCCTAACAGAACCTGTTTACGAAAAAAGCGCAGAATAACATCGAATGCACTTTTCCCAGCGGTCCTAACGTGATACCCTTCCTACTCTCAACATACGCAAACGTTCTCACCTCTATGTAGAGATTCCTATATCGCAGCACAAAGGATGTCTTGTGAATGAATCGAGCGTTATCATTGGCTATTATCGAATTTACTCGCCAAATTTCTGATGTTGCCTGTACTGAAGCACCATCCACCTTTTCTTTCTTTCTGCAAACGAGACTTCCAGACATAAAATTATTTTGCATAGAGCGCTAAATTGCACTGACAGTTAAACCCACAATGTTGCCTACAGATCATCAAATACATACGAGACTCACAAGAATTTTGGAAGCCTGGAACATATTTACCAGCGTAACTACAATTAAATACTATGACAGCTGCTACAGTCTGACACCAATTGATGTACAGGCAATGTCTCCTCTTGATGGCGGTGCTTCTGGAACAATTCTCAGTATCGATAGTGCACATAATTTTCCACGTAAAAAATCTGTTTCATACCATCGCAGTTATCGATGTGGCGAATCTATACATCCCTCACGATAGGACACACAGTTATCTTCTCCAGTCATGCCACAGCACAAACCACAAGTGGCTCTGAGCACTATGGGACTTAACATCTGAGGTCGTCAGTCCCCTAGAATTTAGAACTACGTAAACCTAAGGACATCACACACATTCATGCCTGAGGCAGGATTCGAACCCGCGATGATAAGGGGTCACTCGGTTCGAGACTGAAGTGCCTCGAATCGCTCGCCCACGGCAGCTGGACATAAACCACAGTAACTTCACAATGCAATATATACACATTTTACACAACATAAGCCACAGCAACTCTACAGTGCAATATATAAACATTTTACGAAAACAGTGCAGTGACCTTTCATATCTGTACAGCCCCCGAAAAAAAAACTGATCGCCATATTGCACCTGACAACTAAACCTCACAAACTGTCATACAATTGTCAAATATGGAAAGACTCTTACTCAATTACACTGCTCTTACACTGAGGACAGGAGCTTGTATGTGAGAGCTTGAAACAATATTCAGCCCACCAATATATCACCGTGTACCGTGTCAATGTAGTAAACATACAATTCATATCCTCCGCCATACAAAATCATCCCTTTTACATCAGAAAGCCGTTAGTGGATTGAAGTTACTCTTAGAACTGTTCTACAAATTCAGCCTCGTTTCGCCGTCTCTAATGACCTCGTTGTCGACGGGACGTTAAACACTAATATCCTCCTCCTCCTCCTCAGCCTCGTTTCGCCCCTGGGCAAAAGCGCATTACTGTTCCTGGTCAGGACCTGCTTGCTTGCTTGCTCGCTTTTCTACACCCATTTCCAGACTCTGGGATTACAAGAACATATCTAATTTCGCATGGTTTGCTAGAATATCATACCATTTTCCCAGTACTTCTCGATATCAAGCACATATCAATATCGCTTGCATGGCAGTACCGCTCATGCGATATAATTCTGAAGATATGGACCGGAAATTATTACTCTAGAAACCCGAAACTTTAGCTAGGTGGGGCATGCTGTAAACCACTGACTAATTAGAAACCTATCACGTCTGTGAAGACCTTTACTCGGAAACTCCAAAAAACAAAAACAAAACAAAAAATAGAGAAAACTGATACTTCTACTCTCGAATAATGATGTCAGTGATGTAGCAGATTCCGAATCATCCCTATAATTTACAAGGTCAACTAAGGTGTTTCTCATGTCTAGAGGACCTGCAAACGCGTCTTCCACATTCTATGTACACACGCCACAATCGATCTTCTCTCAACTAAATAAAGGCGCGAAATGTGCAGAAGCAGTCAGCCAAACAATTTACATGGGAGGGAATAACGGTCCATTGCAAATGCACTTCCATATTCAATCTTCTCAAATTGCCACACGATCAAGAAAGCTATCCAACACATACCAAGTGGTAGTTCGCTATTCGGTAGTCTAGAAGATAACAAGTTAATTCATCTACATTCCTACATTCCAACAGGCGTCTCCATTCTGACAGCTCCTACCGTTTATGGGAAACGTGAGTCACCCATCCTCAGGTCACGTGTGCTGCAGGCCGAGCATGCACGGGTAGAATCAATCATCCTAAGAAATCACTCAAATATATATTTTATTCCTGTACTTACAACTAAATGTTACAATCGCGGCCTCAGCTGAACGATATTTGACAATAAGCAAAGTATCAGAAAGACACCCTTTTGACGGCTGTGGCTCTGGAAATAGAAATATCAGTACCATTGCTATGACTTGACATACTTCTCCCTTTGGTATCACATTACTAGACGTCAAATCCATACCTTCCTTATGAATGGACATAGTCATTTCCTTTGCATATGTTGGAACACAAACACATACTTTATAAGCCTGATGCTCAAGGTGAACCTATTACGCATCCCCTACTACTAAGTAAAATACTTCGTCAATAACTGATTACCTACGATACAAAAAGTTTTTCTTCCGAGTGCTACCACTGCATCTTAGAAAGAGACCCGTAATCGGCCAGATGTTAAAAAACCCGATCGCAACAACTACTGTATGTTACTGTCACAAGCGGTCTTGGTTCTACAGGTACACACAAGTATCAATGTTAAAAGCTATACTGGCTTTATAAATGGAGGTACGACATTACCACTGAATGAGGTGGTTTTTCCGGACAAACACCGAGACGGTGATTGTAGGAATGTGTATTATCGGACCAGCACTCTGGTTACACGTAGCCCACGATACAACTTCGTGATAACATCACTGAATTTTGAAAGTGATTCGGCTAACGAACGTGATATGTGAGCGGTATTTGGGACTCCTTCACGCCGCCTCAAGCAGATACTTCTATAGGACTTGTAACGTATTCTGACTCCATGCCATGTCAGAGGCTCTGTGATATATCCACTGAGTTATAGGCGATGACTGATTGAGAAGAAGTAGTAGTAGATGATGTGCTGATTGAGGTCGTAAGAAAATGTATACTAGCTTTTCAGATGTCTAGTGTTACGCTATCCGCTAGAAATGATGTCCATTGTTTGGAATCAAGTCTTGCCATTCAAGCAGATACTTCCACGGATCACAGCCACAAGTGAATCGTATTTCTGGCATTCTCATGTCAAGAAACGAGTCACCTTTCTCGAATCTGGCTGCTGCAGTAAAATTCCAACGTGGTTTTAGCCCCCCCTACGCACCTTGCAACTGCTCCCATTTCTACAGCTTTCCCCATGTGATCGTTCCAATTTAAGTCGGAACTGAGCAGAAGTTAGAGGAAGCCATATCCATCACCTTCTGCAACCTGTGTAGAAACGGATCGACCTGAGTAAGTGGAATGGGAGCGTGTTTCGACCATTCAGTGGAAATGTACGCAATGTGTTACGTCGCCAAACTAGATACAGATGCCACAATCCGAAGCAGATCCGCGTCCATTCAAATCTATCAGCCCAACATGCCATCATCGTTATTCTGTACCCTCCAACAGAGAAAAATTAACAACTATAGAAGGTCCACTAACTTAATCTGATATAGAACACACCTAGCAACCGTCGCTCACGCGATGACGCATAGCTGCGGTTCGGTCCAGGCATTCCTAACGAGACACCTCATCGGTCATGGAATTTACCTGTCAAACTGCTGCTGCTGCCTATGCAGAACGAGCCTATTAAGTACACAGCTTTTGATCCAGTGCAGAGGGCAGTTTAAGATTTCATCACCCGTACTGTAGGGTGATAACCGTATCCCACAGGCTATACTGTAAGTCACAAGAGACGCTCCCTGTGACCACATGTCGTTGTTTGAAACATTGTTTTCTAACACGCTTTGTACACTGCCATACGTTTTGTTTTCTGCAACGTCTTCCAGGTCTGTGTCAGGTCCTAATCTGACATAAAGACAGCTCCCAAGACCTAGTCCCCTCCGCTGGTGTACCAAACTTCGAACGCATAATACGTGTCCAGACGTAACGCATGGTTCGTCCATCCGCAAACCCTGCTGCACATGTGACGTGCGGTGGATCCGCCTCCAAAGGTAGGTCTGGATATATAGTCCACATGAGATCCACACTCGAATGCTAACTCGGATTTGGCATATTGTGGATTGGCAGCCCAACATCACTCCGGATATAACATGCAGTGGACCCACATTTGAACGCTAACACAGGTCTATTGCGGGTCCTTGGAGACTTCCATAACCCACGCATATACACAGGCACACAGAAAACAGTGCAAACGCTCTCCGAATGTGGAGGAGACTTGATACAGTCGAATATAGTTCTACATTATGGTTCCAGATCAGTGCATTTGGGCTAGGTGTTGGCACCTGTGCTACATTTACAAGCAGTTTTAGAACACAGAACACGAGGTTATGTCATGATTGCATGGATAGATCTGACATAAAGTCGATAGAATTGCGAGAAATGACGAGGGAATAGGTGTAAATTGACCGAATATACACCAAAATGCTGGAAAATTGACAAAGTACTTCTATATCTTCTGGTTCGCGCCGAACAATTTGTACATGGGAACAAGTATACGGCAACAAGAGGAATCCGAGAAAACGTCGACATCGAAACGAAGGGAATCAGGGAGGCAGAAATTTTTTCCATCGAGGCAGCATTATACTGTATGTCTGTTGAGGTACCCGTGATACACGCGAGTTGACTATTGTATTTGATGATTTTTAGGAAGACAGAGAACCATGCACCTGTAAGCTTGTTTGCATCTGCGTTAAAGGATAACAGAGTGTGGATGGAGTGATCGATTGAGATGGAGCTGTAACGATGTACGATTTAATGGTTGACTGATGCATTCTAGAGAAGGAGAAGTTGCTGCAGGTCAATTTTTCCACTGTTCTGTCCAGATGCATCAGTTGTGTCACATAGCCTGCGTTCTACTCGTATAGAGCCATGTGTTCTGTATGTGGTTTAAAGCACTGTCTACATGCGATCGTTAATGGTAAACCTGTCGGTCATCAGAGGACTTCCATCTCATGTGTGATGAAACTTGACATATTACTCTAAATGAACTTTGACTTACGCGATGTACTCCATACCCCCTGTCGCCTCGTGGGTGTAAAATCGAGACTTCAGCATCACAACTAAGTTAGCGATAGCTGCTTGTGAGGTGCTGCAGTTCCTCGTGTACACATTTGCCTGACAGATGTACTGTTTACAGAGTTAGTGACGGAATGACTTTCAATTTTCACACGTCGGACACTGCTGCTATGCGTTTATCTGTTTCCTTGTAGGAGGTATCCCCCGCTACTAACGATCATTTTATATAGGCCTGATGCAGGCATAGTATAATTTCTGAACTGTGACTGGATGTGAATAGTGGAAAGCTATACTGTGCTCGTATCATGCAGAGCAAATGTTTTACTGAAGTAGTTTTTTCGTTTTACGGTTCGATAACATAGTTTATCGTAGAGAAACCGGGAAGAACGGTGTATGTCATGCTCTTGAAATATATTTCTTACATTCGAATATTAACAGCGCTACATTCCATAGAACTGATAGGCTGGAAACGCAGGCAATGTAACATTATAGCCCGTTTTAAGTGCAGGTACCGATCTTAGACTCTAGAACAATAGTTAAGAGTTGATAGGCTGGTTGATTTACGTAAAAATGCGTCGATCTCCCTCCGTGTGGAGCTCCATCAGGCACAAAAATCATTTGTTTCTTGTTGTTCTTAACTGTCTGCTATTGCATCACGACACTTTGAAATCTGTTACTATACATAGATAAGGAGTGCTAAGCTCCTCGAGATGGGCGCATCTCAAGAAATCTCATGCACTTGGATGGGTGAGGACTCGGAAAGTTTTATTCATTGACGTGACGTCCAGTGTAGCTGTCTACTTCTGATCGGTTGCAGATTAATTCGGTAACGGTGCTGCAGGGCAGATTGGTCAATGACAGTGTGAGGAGGGTCTTTCACTCTCTAATTTTACACTAAGACAGCAAGAATGCCCTGCGACTGTCATACGCAGGGAGATAGATCATAAATTAAGCAATGCACTCAAGGTGTCAGAAATATGTAGAGCGCAGTCTGGTATACTTTGATGATTTATGCGTTCGAGAATTAACACTCAATAGACGCACTGCGCAGTCATCTATCTGCATTTTCAATGATGCCTGCAAAGTAGAGAAGAGGCGGTTTAGCTATAATACTGAAATTGGGGAAACATGCTGTCACATCATTGGCCGGTGTTGAAATTACTGTAAAATTGTTCGCACTATCAACTGTGATGGCTGTTATCGGAGTACATAGCTGGTGTCTTTTCCGTCCCATCCGTGGACTGGCATGCTGTTGGTTACCACATCATGATTGACTGACAGCACTTGTTTGAGTTGGGGAAAGAGTTTTGGTGGATGGACAGCACCTTCTGGGTTGTATTACACCCAAATTGTAATCGCTCACGTGAGTGCAATATGAGGAATCAGTCAAAATGGAACGCAGAGCCATCATCTATTCCGTCATTGTGACAGATGAGTTTAAATACAGTGGTCGTCAATCACTTTCGGATTGGAAACTCTCCACAAAGACGTGAAACTCTTCCAGTTTCCTTATGTTGTAACTGCCTTTTATTTAGATCCGTCCAGTGTATGGGATGTTATGGTAGCCGCCATAAGAAAATGATTTACAGTGTGAAATGTCTAGTTCTTTGCGAGAGGCCGTGGATCAGAGCGTCTTAATGTTAGTTAATGACCTGACGCAGACCTCGAAGTAGTGGCAGAAAAACAAAACGTATGGCAGTGTACAAAGCGTGTTAGAAAACAATGTTTCAAACAACGACATGTGGTCACAGGGTGCGCATCTGGCGAATTACAGTATAGCCTGCGGGATACGGTTATCACCCTACAGTATGGGTGATGAAATCTTAAGCTGCCCTCTGCACTGGATCAAAAGCTGTATACTTAATAGGATCTTTCTGCATAGGCAGCAGCAGAAGGTTGCCATGACCGATGGGGTGTCCCGTTAGGAACGCTATTCTGTGGAGCATCGCGAAATCTCCCTCTCCGCACTGGGCCGCACCGCAGCTACACGTCATCGCGTGGTGCGTTCTATATCAGATTATGTTAGTGGACCGTCTAATGTTTTTAATTTTTCTCTGTTGGGGGGTAGAGAACAACGATGATGGCATGTTGGGCTGATAAATTTGAATGGACGCGGATCTGCTTCGGATTGTAGTACCTGTATTTAGTTTGGGGACGTACTACTTTGACTGCATTTCCACCGAATGGTCAAATTCAGGTCGTTCTGTTTCTACACGGGTTGCAGAAGGTGGTGGATATGACTTTCTCTGACTTCTGCTCAGTTCCGACTTAAATTGGAACGATCACATGCGGAAAGTTGTAGAAATGGGAGCGGATCTGCTTCGGATTGTAGTACCTTTATTTGGTTTGGGGACGTACCACATTGAGTGCATTTCCACCGAATCGTCAAATTCCGGTCGTTCTGTTTCTACACGGGTTGCAGAAGGTGGTGGATATGGCTTTCTCTGACTTCTGCTCAGTTCCGACTTAAATTGGAACGATCACATGCGGAAAGTTCTAGAAATGGGAGCAGTTGCAAGGTGCGTAGGGGGTGGCTAAAACCACGTTGGAATTTTACTGCAGCAGCCAGGTTCGAGAAAGGTGACTCGTTTCTTGACATGAGAATGCCAGAAATACGATTCACTTGTGGCTGTGATCCGTGCAAGTATCTGCTTGAATGGAAAGACTTGATTCCAAACAATGGACATCATTTCTAGCGGATAGCGTAACACCAGACATCTGAAAAGCTAGTGTACATTTTCTTACGACCTCAATCAGCACATCATCTACTATTACTGTTTGTGATCTTCTCAATCAGCCATCTCCTATAACTCAGTGGATATATCACAGAATCTCTGAAATGGCATTGAGTCAGAATACGTTACAAGTCCTATAGAAGTATCTACTTGGGGCGGCGTGAGGGAGTCGCAAATACCGCTAACATATCACGTTCAAGTCACCTATCTTCCCGCGATTTCCTTAGCTTAGTAGAGGTGTGATGCATTATCCTGCTGGAATTTGAACTTTTCGCCGTTTTTCTGGGTGAGGGGAGGGGGGTTAGGTTAGTAGAGGTTGCCCAATTGACCTATCTTCCCGCCAAAATTGAAACTTCCCGCCAAAATCCGCCATCTTGAATACCGTCATCGCCGCTATTTTGAATGACGTTATCGCCGCCATCTTGGATGACGTCATCGCGGATATCTTGGGTAACGGTACTTCTCGCCAAAACCCCCCTTGCCCTAATACTAGTATGGCATATTAACTTACAGAGCTACAAAGATGGCTATATTCTTCCAGTGTGGTGACACTATATCTATATCTACAATTATCGGAAGATGGATCGGTAGGAATGGTCACGTTTGTAGGCCACCAAAATCCCCTGTCCTTACCCATTTCGATTTATGGCTCTGGGGGTGGTTGAAAGCGAGATGTTAAAAAAAAAAAAATAAACACAATAAACGAAGTATGTGAACTTCTCTAAATCATCATCGAATTTAATCATCTGCTTTGCTTAACATTTTTTGTGAGGCATTTGTTTGGATTTCTGTCTAACAGCTGTTACACTGTAATCAATATAAATTGGACACGTTACACGCCAAGTTCTATTAAAAATAGTCTACGCTACAATATTTAGCATTCTACCTGAAATGCAACGAACTTCAGAGTTGGACAGCTAGGAGGCCACTTATCATGTGTACGAATCGCAAGTGGAGAAACCTGCCTCACTTTCTAAACTTACGTAAATGATTTAGTTAATAGAGAAGAAATATTTTGCAGTTTGCTAAGGACTTTCTTTTATTTGAGACGTTGCATCTGTTGACCAAAATACGTGTCATAGGTTGGGGGGGGGGGGGGGGGGGGTTTGAGGACAAATTACGGAAACTCCTCAAGAAATGCATGCTTTAACATAAATGTAGACGCTAGCGACGCCTGCAGGTTGCACTATGGCATTTGTCCACAATCGGCATCTGCGCAACATTCTCAATGCTTTGCGTGTGTCTGTCATAGTCAGAACGGTGGTCTGTGTTGTTGTGAGCGCTTTATGTCGGAGCTAACTGGATTCGAATGTAGGTAAATCGTTGGTGCTCTTATGGTGAGCACTTCCATAACTAAGTTCGCAACTCGTGGTCTAGTCGCTTGCGTCGCTACCTCTGGATCACGGGGTCCCATGTTCGATTCCCGGCCGTGTTTGGGATTTTCTCTGCCCGGGAACTGGGCGTTTGTGCTGTTATCATCATTCCATCACCATTCGTGAAAATGGCTAGACAGGACTGTGTACAGAATGGGAATTTGTATGGGTGCTGATGACCGCGCAGTTGAGCGCCCCACAAACCAAACATCATCATCATCATCCTTAACTGAGGTAGCCGAAGTGACTGATGGTTCAAGAGCCACCATATCGAAGATTTATACCACATACTGGAAAGGGTAAAAACACCACCCGATAAGTCACAACACTGACGAAAATGAGTGTTGAGTGTTCGTGATTGACAGTAATGGAAGAGGATTGTGAGGAAAACTAAGAGGCCGACCCTTGCAAACTTACTGAATAACTGAATGCCTCTATTACGAACCCTGTCAGCACCAAAACAACGCTAACGGTGCTCCATAAGTAGGGAACTACAGGCCGAGATAGAATTCCAAAACCAGTCATCAGTGAAGCAAATACGTGTAACAGGGAAGCGTTCCGAGGGCATAAAACGTGGACTATAAACCAATAGAAGAAAGTCATTCGACCGGAGGAGTCTTTTTTCACACTGTTTACATCTTCTGGACGAGTTTACGTCCGAAGAGTGAACAATACCGGGAATTTGGTGATGACTTGGGCAGCCATACCATGGTATTCTATGGACACCTTGGTTACTCTACAAGGTCGCATTACTGCCAGGAATTATGTGTCCATTTTGACTATTCAGGTCTCTCCCACGTCACAATGTTCGTTCCCCAATCATAATGCTATGTTCTTAGACGATAGGGCCCCTCTTCACTGCCCTATTCGTCCACGAGACTCAGAGGGCCATAGACACAGGTGCCAGGTAGGTGCCGTGTTTCTTGACTTCCTCAAGACGTTCGATACAGTTTCCCACAGTCGTTTAATGAACAAAGTAAGAGCATATGGACTATCAGACCAATTGTGTGATTGGATTGAAGAGTTCCTAGGTATCAGAATGCAGCATGTCATTCTTAATGGAGAGAAGTCTTCCGAAGTAAGAATGATTTCAGGTGTGCCGCAGGGGAGTGTCGTGGGACCGTTGCTATTCACAATATACATAAATGACCTCGTGGAAGACATCGGAAGTTCACTGAGGCTTTTTGCGGATGATGCTGTGGTATATCGAGGGGTTGTAACAATGGAAAATTGTACTGAAATGCAGGAGGATCTGCAGCGAATTGACGCATGGTGCAGGGAATGGCAATTGAATCTCAATGTAGAAAAGTGTAATGTGCTGAGAATACATAGAAAGAGAGATCCCTTATCATTTAGCTACAATATAGCAGGTCAGCAACTGGAAGCAGTTAAGTCCATAAATTATCTGGGAGTACGCATTAGCAGTGATTTAAAATGGAATGATCATATAAAGTTGATAGTCGGTAAAGCAGATGCCAGACTGAGATTCATTGGAAGAATCCTAAGGAAATGCAATCCGAAAACAAAGGAAGTAGGTTACAGTACGCTTGTTCGCCCACTGCTTGAATACTGCTCAGCAGTGTGAGATCCGTACTAGATAGGGTTGATAGAAGAGAGAGAGAAGATCCAACGGAGAGCAGCGCGCTTCATTAAAGGACCATTTAGTAATCGCGTAAGCGTTACGGAGATGATAGATAAACTCCTGTGGAAGGCTCTGCAGGAGAGACGCTCAGTAGCTCGGTACGGGCTTTTGTTGAAGTTTCGAGAACATACCTTCACCGAGGAGTCAAGCAGTATATTGCTCCCTCCTACGTATATCTCGCGAAGAGACCATGAGGATAAAATCAGAGAGATAAGAGCTCACACAGAGGCATACCGACAATCCTTTCCACGAACAATACGAGACTGGAATAGAAGGGAGAACCGATAGAGGTACTCAAGGTATCCTCCGCCACACACCGTCAGGTGGCTTGCGGAATATGGATGTAGATGTAGATGTAGATCGTAGCGTCCAGTACCGATTTTTTTGAGCACGATGATGAATTGTTGCATCTCCCCCAGTCATAACCGTCATCAGATCTCAATAGTATTGATCGTGTTTGGTAAACTTGGAAGAGAAATGTGCGTGGTTGTTATCCACCTCCAGCACACTTACCTGTAGTTGTCACTATTTTGCAGGAAGAATGGTATAAGATTCTCTTGAAACCAAAAGGACCTGTACCTCTTCGTTTCGAGACAACTGGAAACTATTTCGAACGCTAGTAGTTTTCCTACACCGTATTAACTTCGTAATGTCTTAGTCTTTTGGTGTTTCTGTATTTTTGTGCACCCTCTATGTATACTTACAAGGGGAGAGCCTTAGGCACGACCAATCAGTTCGGCTCATATTTTGTACAGCGCTTGTGTGTACAGCCTAAAATGAAAGACTCTTAAGATATTTTGGCTCAACAGCCCTCCGTTTTTGAGAAAATCACCACTAAATACCATGACGCGCAATCAATTCAAAATTTACTGAATCGGTAAATAACTGGAAATTGAGCATTTTTCACCATTACATATGTTGTCCACAAACACATATTTTCTTAGAAATCTAGAAAAGAAACTGTTACGACTGTCCCTCATACACTCAGGTGGAACTATGGATAAAATAATGCATTTAGATATACGTGTGTATATAAAATAACGCATTCGCACACGGCGCAAAATTGCATCACAGCGTCTGGAAAACTATTGCCTGCAGTTCTCCTGTGCTTGTAAGAGACTAGTGATTAATTTGGTTCTCAGTGTGTGGAAGAAATCAGTCGTATAACAGATTTGTTAAAAAAAAAGTTTACCTCACTTGCACCACCTGGGAACTTGACACATTGTAAACCCATAGCCGCTGAGAACAAGTTTTGTCTGATATCGGATTCCTAGAGTGGACAAGCAAATGCTGACCTGTATGATAGCATCTTTATAATGATGAAAGTCAACCGACACGGACGGATTCAATAACGACGCACAACATAATTCATAACCAACTTCCAGTACCGATTTTTCAAGCAGGTATGCAGGTATGCGTGGTACGTATCAAAGCTAATTCTCTAATCTTTGGACCGATTTGTCTTGTTGCGCGAAGATCCCACTTATTAGACGTTCTTGGTCATGCGAGAGGATTTGCTTGGATTGTTTAAATGACAAGTACCATTCCTCTACTTGTTTCGAGGGAACTGAGGACATGAAACTGTGTTACTTAAAGAGCCGCTGTAAAGCGACTAGGATTAAATTTTCTATTCTGTACTAATGCAGGTCGTTTGGGAAATTTATTTGCTTACTTCTTCGTTATCTCTATTAATGTAGTTACTTTATTAACCCTACTATTACTACCAGTTTCGAAACGAAAAGAAACAGAAATGAAAAAAAAGTCTGCTAAACCCAAGTGGGATCGAGCAGGTGTTCTCTATTCCCCAGCTAGGAATCTTGTTCGCTACGTCAGCGCGGCTTATGTTTAGTGGTACTCTCACCTTACTCAACTTACATGTACGTAAGAAGCAGTCGTAAAAATTTCTTTAGTCGATTTCTGGGAAAATATTCGTTTGTGGACACTCGTGTATATATTCAATTATCTATCGATTCTGTCAATTTAGAGACGGTTGCGCGTCATGAACTTTAAGGATGGTTTTGTCAAAGGCAGGGTTGAGGGAGGACAGGGAAGGATATGTTGAGCCAGAACATTTCAGAGTCTTTCATTTTAGGTGCCGCTCAAACGACCTGTCAATAATGACCCAAATGGGTTGGCCATGTCTGAGGCCCTCCCTTTGTTAGTGTTCAATGAACCTGCTTGAAATTTCACACATTCAGAAACCATAATTTGCTTAATGTGCAATACTGTGGAATAAGTTTTAGAGTCAAAATGCATACTGTTTGAAGCTTGCCTTGTTTTCGTATTCCCAATAAAGCAAATCGTTTTTTGTCATAGGTTTCTTATACAGCGAAAACACAGAGCATCAATGTACATGATGTGTCGTTTTCAAAAGATTCATACAAAAAATTTTTGAGACATGACCAACAAGCACTCAGTCAGGGTACTTGAACCTTGTATCTGATATAACCTGTGCCTCCCCAAACAGTCACATAACAGAATGTCCATCATTTCTACATCTATTCTGAGGTCTAGTGTCTTCGCCGTATGTGTCTGATACAGTATACCCTTAACACGTCTCTGGATAGTGCACTTTATGAGGTAAATACTCGTGTATCTCACAATTTTTGCATGTTTCAGTCGTTTCGAAATGGCATTAGTGTAAATGGTTTAGTGATGTTCAGAAAGTAGTGGAGAATAGCGTTTGTTCAACTGCTCATGCTGCATATCCCCTCTTCCTCTTTTCTGCAAGATCTTGTCGTTAATGTGATTGACAAATCCTCGAACTCGTTTCTAGTCGGAATACTCACACCTTCATTATCCGTAACTGATCCAGTAGACATGTTTGCCTCTACCGCATCTTGCCCTAGATGAGATTCTTGAGTTTCAAAACATTCGTTCCATGACTTTTCTAACATCTCTTCGTCCTCTGACTCTAGATACGTGTAATACCTAAAGTCTTCACCATCAGTAGGTACGGGCGAAGACATGCACTCTGCCAGATCAGTGAACACTTGTTTTTCAGGAAAAGCGCTGCTGTGCCAGTTTTCGTAATAATACTGTTGATAACTATTGGGTAATTCGTTAGAAGACCATAAAGTGGAACAGCTACAGTTCTTGTCCTGGCATATTCTAACAGGGGTCAAACTTATCAGGTCTTCATCAATCTCTAAATTCTGTTCTCTAGTGTTGATGTCTTCCTGTAAGTAACAGTACTCATCTGTCTCTTTGTCTCCTGTAATTGCTTCCATTTTCACCTTCTCACTTTCCTTCTCTTTTATTTCCTCCGTTTCGACCTCATCCACTACCTGTGTATTCTCCACCTTCTCCTGCTGGAGATCATCATCTTCTTCTTCCACTTGATATTCCATTTCTCCTTCCTCTACCTCTTCCACTTCTTCTTCCTCTACCTTTTCCTCTAATGTGTCCTCCACCTCTTCCTCTTCATACATATCCTCCTTTTCCGCATTCACTTTTTCTTCCTCTATCTCTACCTCTCCAGCTACATCTCCCACTACCTGAAACCAATCATCTTCTAGCTCATCATAATGATTCTCCTCCACCAAATGATGTATCTCCTTCTCCTTCTTCTTCGCCTCCCGTATCACCCTCTTTTTGTTCCATGTTTTGGGAGCATTTACCTCAACAGGGGTCAAACTTATCAGGTCTTCATCAGTCTCTAAATTCTGTTCTCTAGTGTTGATGTCTTCCTGTAAGTAACAGTACTCATCTGTCTCTTTGTCTCCTGTAATTGCTTCCATTTTCACCTTCTCACTTTCCTTCTCTTTTATTTCCTCCGTTTCGACCTCATCCACTACCTGTGTATTCTCCACCTTCTCCTGCTGGAGATCATCATCTTCTTCTTCCACTTGATATTCCATTTCTCCTTCCTCTACCTCTTCCACTTCTTCTTCCTCTACCTTTTCCTCTAATGTGTCCTCCACCTCTTCCTCTTCATACATATCCTCCTTTTCCGCATTCACTTTTTCTTCCTCTATCTCTACCTCTCCAGCTACATCTCCCACTACCTGAAACCAATCATCTTCTAGCTCATCATAATGATTCTCCTCCACCAAATGATGTATCTCCTTCTCCTTCTTCTTCGCCTCCCGTATCACCCTCTTTTTGTTCCATGTTTTGGGAGCATTTACCTTAACAGGGGTCAAACTTATCAGGTCTTCATCAGTCTCTAAATTCTGTTCTCTAGTGTTGATGTCTTCCTGTAAGTAACAGTACTCATCTGTCTCTTTGTCTCCTGTAATTGCTTCCATTTTCACCTTCTCACTTTCCTTCTCTTTTATTTCCTCCGTGTCGACCTCATCCACTACCTGTGTATTCTCCACCTTCTCCTGCTGGAGATCATCATCTTCTTCTTCCACTTGATATTCCATTTCTCCTTCCTCTACCTCTTCCACTTCTTCTTCCTCTACCTTTTCCTCTAATGTGTCCTCCACCTCTTCCTCTTCATACATATCCTCCTTTTCCGCGTTCACTTTTTCTTCCTCTATCTCTACCTCTCCAGCTACATCTCCCACTACCTGAAACCAATCATCTTCTAGCTCATCATAATGATTCTCCTCCACCAAATGATGTATCTCCTTCTCCTTCTTCTTCGCCTCCCGTATCACCCTCTTTTTGTTCCATGTTTTGGGAGCATTTACCTTAACAGGGGTCAAACTTATCAGGTCTTCATCAGTCTCTAAATTCTGTTCTCTAGTGTTGATGTCTTCCTGTAAGTAACAGTACTCATCTGTCTCTTTGTCTCCTGTAATTTCTTCCATTTTCACCTTCTCACTTTCCTTCTCTTTTATTTCCTCCGTTTCGACCTCATCCACTACCTGTGTATTCTCCACCTTCTCCTGCTGGAGATCATCATCTTCTTCTTCCACTTGATATTCCATTTCTCCTTCCTCTACCTCTTCCACTTCTTCTTCCTCTACCTTTTCCTCTAATGTGTCCTCCACCTCTTCCTCTTCATACATATCCTCCTTTTCCGCGTTCACTTTTTCTTCCTCTATCTCTACCTCTCCAGCTACATCTCCCACTACCTGAAACCAATCATCTTCTAGCTCAT
The DNA here is from genome assembly GCF_021461395.2 of Schistocerca americana. NCBI lineage: Eukaryota > Metazoa > Arthropoda > Insecta > Orthoptera > Acrididae > Schistocerca > Schistocerca americana. The sequence goes on from NW_025725942.1 coordinate 19,898, forward strand.
CATAATGATTCTCCTCCACCAAATGATGTATCTCCTTCTCCTTCTTCTTCGCCTCCCGTATCACCCTCTTTTTGTTCCATGTTTTGGGAGCATTTACCTTAACAGGGGTCAAACTTATCAGGTCTTCATCAGTCTCTAAATTCTGTTCTCTAGTGTTGATGTCTTCCTGTAAGTAACAGTACTCATCTGTCTCTTTGTCTCCTGTAATTGCTTCCATTTTCACCTTCTCACTTTCCTTCTCTTTTATTTCCTCCGTTTCGACCTCATCCACTACCTGTGTATTCTCCACCTTCTCCTGCTGGAGATCATCATCTTCTTCTTCCACTTGATATTCCATTTCTCCTTCCTCTACCTCTTCCACTTCTTCTTCCTCTACCTTTTCCTCTAATGTGTCCTCCACCTCTTCCTCTTCATACATATCCTCCTTTTCCGCATTCACTTTTTCTTCCTCTATCTCTACCTCTCCAGCTACATCTCCCACTACCTGAAACCAATCATCTTCTAGCTCATCATAATGATTCTCCTCCACCAAATGATGTATCTCCTTCTCCTTCCTCTTCGCCTCCCGTATCACCCTCTTTTTGTTCCATGTTTTGGGAGGATTTACCTTACACATGTAATTATTAAGAATGGCTTGACGCAGTGGCTGTGTGCGGAGCTTTGTCAGTTGCTTCCTGGATTTTCGATTCTGCTTGAATCGCCCCACCAGCATCCGACAGAATGGCACATCCTGCCAAGGGAAGTGAATTATTAGTATACATTTAAACAATAGCGTAATATGAATAAATTCAAACTCAAAAGAGACCACTATAGACATGAAAATGAAAGGATATTGTTCTGTTTCTGTATATTTCTGCTGGCAATATGAAATATGCAGACTTATCGACAAGAGAAAATAAATGAAATATGAAGCATAACTACATTACAAGATTAAGTTGAATATTGAGACAAATATATGAAGTATGTACACTGATAAACGAAAGCCACCTGCGGTGTAGCATTGATTCTGTATGGCATGGATTCGACAGGTCCTTGCAAGATTCCTTGAGATATGTGGAGCCAGATGTCTTCGCTCAGGTCACCCAATTCTCATAAATTACGAGTTCGAGTTCGTGGCCACAAAGCTGGTACTCGATGGTGTTCTATTGAGTTCACATACACGGAATTTTATGGTCACTACATCAATATGAGTTTACAATGAGCTCAAAAGTAGAACTGAATAAGGTGCATTTCAGTAAATTCAATAAATTTCATTTTTAGAAACAGCACCACACTTAAAAAAATTTAATACTAGACAATCACCGAGGAAACCTAGAAGCAGTATAAGCAAAACAGTGCCTCAAAGACAAAGTAACATCTATGAGAGCGTCATAAGAGTCATGGTCTGGAATTTACTTTTATGTTCTCCGTACAGCAATACAGTATTAGTTTGGATAGTGATCATACACTACATAATCAAAACTATTTGGACACATATCAAGGGGCATTAATATGGGGTATGTCCTCCCTTCATCTTTATGACCGGACTTGAACTCCGTTGGCGATACTTTAAATGGGGTGTCGGAATGTTTGTGGAGGAATGGAAATCCATTCTTCCTCACAAGCCGATACCAGAGAAGGTAGTGATGTGATACGCTGGAGCCTGAAGCGAAGTCGATGATCTAACCCATCCTGAAGATGTTCCATTGGGTTCGTGTCAGGCCTCTGAGCAGGCCAGTTCAACTTAGGAAAGTTCTTATCTGCAAACCATTGGCTGCCAGATGGGGCTTTCTGACAGGTTGCGTTATTATACTGATACAAACAATCACTATCTCTGGACTTTTCATTTGTTATACACAGTACACACCACACAATGCTGTAACATGTGTTCATTGCCTTTCGTATGTACCATTTTCTTAAGGGGCCACACCCTAACTGTGAAAGAAAAAGAACCCACACTGTAACACCACCTCCTCTGTACATCACTGTTGGCACTACATATGACGCAGGTAACCTTCTCCAGGCATTCGCCAAATCCAGACCGTTCCATATGATTGACTCATCACACCAAATCACTCGTTTTCAGTCATCCACTACCCAGTGGCGTCGCACTTTACATCAACTCAAGCTTTTCTTAGCACTGACTACAGAGATGTGTAGCATAAGAGGGACTGCTCCAGCATTATACACTATTATTTTTAACTCCCTACACAAAGTCATTGCGTTAACTAGACTGCTGTTAGCACTTTGTAACTCCTGAGTGATTCCTTCCTCTGAGTTCATGCAAATTTTTGCAAACGCCCTCCACAATGCTAGGCACTTCATGTCCGTCCCTATATGAGATCTACCTGGGCTTGGTTCAACTGTGTGTGTTCCTTCGCATTTCCATTTCAGAGTCACATCACCAACAGTCGACTTAGGCAACAGTAGAAATGTTGAAATGTCCCTAATGGATTTGGTACTTAGGTGTCGTCTAGTGACTAGTGCGTATTGAACTCACTGTAATCTTCTGATCGACCCATTCTACTGTAGCTGCTACTTTACTGACAATGCAATACTTCCTGAAACGTTTTTTGCTTGTGGTTCCACCTCTTGTGACATCTAGTTCTCAGTGTCACAATACACACTAGTTTCCAAATACTGTTGATCACATAGAGTATGTTACAATTCGTGTCATAAACCTGCCTAAAAATGACTTATAAATAATATAGTCCAGATGGAGATAATCTATATCTCTGAAAGGAATTCATTATAATACTATCAAAACACTTATTAGGAAAAACTCCTACTGTGCACATCATAGCAGCTTTATCTTAAACTTTTTAACACGAGAATGACTGAATTTCTGCATTCCTAAAATGGTGGAAAGTGATCATATTAACCCTACAAAAAATATTTTCATTTTTGACGTGAACAAGAACCTTGTTTTAGTGTTTGTTAATCCATACCTTTTTTCTAGTAATGACAATAATTATTTAACACAATAATTAATAATTATTTATTTCAGCACCCCAAAACGTTATAAATTTATTGTTGCTAATGCTAACAAGTTCCCTACACTGTAGATTTTCATATATTAACTATTTGTATGATCTTCTAGATACGTTTAGTATATTTAGTCCACATTACTCTCGCATGTGCTCTACACATGGCTTTGTATCATTTTTCACCCAAGTCAATGGAATCTGCTAGACGCACTAAGCACAGGTGATTTCTGTTCACTGCTTTGTGTCACTTTACACACTTTTTGCTGGTCTTGTTGCCTTTGCAGAGGCTAATTTATCACTTCCTCCGCTTTATAGGTGGTTTGAGTCCTGTGTCCTCTTCCTTTGTCTAATATTCTTGCTGTTTCGTTCCCCTGGGTTCTTTTGCCAGCTGAAGGTAAAACCTTCTCCCTTTCCGTTTTCTTGTTCATAACTACGTTGTAGATGACCCATGCATTTATTACCGCCATGTCCGAGATGTTGTAGAAGACATGCACTGGCCCTCTCCTACATGCAACCTTTATAGTATATTTACAGGTCATTTGAGCAACCATGTCCACTTCATGCTTTGTTGCATTATAGAATGTTATAATTTCAGGTTTCTTCTTTCCCTCCTTGCTTACTGCTACTTGAACAGGCAGAGTACTCAGAAAAATGATATTTTTATTCTTATTTTCCTGGTGTACAGTCATGGTGTAGTCTGTGTTCCCACTATGGTGCAGGATGGTGAGGAGTGTATTTCAGCATTGGGCTTCCTTATTTCATTGGGGAGTTCACGGTGGATCTTTCGTTGTATCAACTAATGAAGTTTTCATTTCTTTGAGTTTCTCAGCAAGTTCAAGGGACGTAAAGAAGTTGTCTGTAGTCACATTTATTCCTTGATTTACAAATGGCTCCATGAGACGCAGAATAACATACTCTCTAAGCGGCTGCTTCTCTCCATGCATGTCCTCCTCGCCAAGGTATGGGAAAGCATTACATGTATATACTTCGTTGTTGCATCGATAACTAACCAGAATTTGAGACCATGTTTCTCTGTTTTGTTGGACATGAATTGAGTGAATGTGCAGCTTGTCTTGCTTGGTAATAGCTGTTCATCAATGGCTATATTTTCTCTAGGGCGGTAAGAACAAATACTGTTTTCAATTAACTTTCACCAAATTCCAGATACAAAAGCGAATTTGTTGGCTGCCAGGCGTTCAGCTAAGGTTGATTTTTCATCGAATTGAGAAATTTGAGAAGCTCCTGAAATCTTACCCCTGACATAATGATAGAAGTAGGACCCCAAGGGTGGGATCAGAGATCATCCACAGACTTAACTTTTGTACAAATGACACCCTGAGCATACATGACGGCTCCCAGTTTCTCCAGTTCCTCAAGTGACACAGTCCAGTCATTCTTTTCTAGCACTTTTCGAACAGTTGATTCTGTGTATTTCTTCATGAGATGTAGCATTGCCTCGTCAAAAATAAGACGGAAGGCACAGGTGACAGAGCCGTCTACTCGATGGGAAGTGTAAGCAATGGAACCTCGTCCCTCCTCCAAGACGTTCACAGCCAACCTTCTTCCACAAGATGAAAAACTGACACTCTCCCACACGGTTCTATCCGTAGCAACCAACCATCTTTGTAGTCGCTTCGAACTGTGCCTGCAGTGATAAAAAGGAGAAGACTGACGTGAAAGCATATGAATCTCTTCCACTAATCGCTCCTTGTTCACAATTTCTTCATCTTCACTTATCTCAGGTACATAATCATCATCTTCATCAGTGAAGTCAATTTCCGATTCAACTTCGTTATTCACGAAGATATGTAACACTTGATCTTCAGAATGACCACGCTGACGATACGTGTTCGAAAACGTTCGGCTATTATTCGGAAGGTACGATAGTAACTGTGGTAGATGGGAATTTACACTCACCAAGTTGCAAGCATGAGCAGCAACTGCTCTGTAAGACTGCTTACAACTGCCGCTTCATTGTTGGATAATTTAAATATATTCAGAACAGAAATCACAGTGGGGTCAAATTGATCCCTTCCACTGTTCTAGGTACACTATGTGAGCAAACGTATCTGGAAACCTGGCTGAAAATGACTGACAAGTTCATGGCGCCCACCGTCGGTAATGCTGGAATTCAATATGGTGTTGGCCCATCCTTACCCCTGATGACAGCTTCCACCCTCGCACTCATACGTTCAGTCAGGTATTGGAAGGTTTCTTGGAGAATGGCAGCCCAATCTTCACGGAGTGCTGCACCGAGGAGAGGTAACGATGACGGTCGGTGAGGCCTGGCACGAAGTCGGCGTTCCAGAGTATCCCAAAGGTGTTAAATAGGATTCAGGTCAGGACTCTGTGCAGACCAGTCCATTACAGGGATGTTATAGTCGTGTAACCACTCCGCCACACGCCGTGCATTATGAAAAAGTGTTCGATTGTGTTGAATGATGCAATCGCCATCCCCGAATTGCTCTTCAACAGTGGGATGCAAGAAGGTGCTTGAAACATCAATGTAGGCCTGTGCTGTAATAGTGCCACGCAAAACAACAAGGGGTGCAAGCCCCCTCCGTGAATCACACGACCACACTATAACACCATGCCTCCGAATTTTACTGTTGGCACTACACACGCTGGCAGATGAAGTTAATCGGGCATTCACCATACCCACTCCCTGCCATCGGATCCTCAAATTGTGTACCGTGATTCATCATTCTAGGCAACCTTTTCTCACTGTTCAGTCGTCCAATGTTTACGCTGCTTATACCAAGCGAGGCATCGTTTGGCATTTACCGGCGTGGTGTGCGGCTTATGAGCAGCCGCTCGGCCATGAAATCCAAGTTTTCTCACCTCCCGCCTTACTGTCGCAGTACTTGCAGTGGATCCTGATGCAGTTTGGAATTCCTGTGTGATGATGGTCTGGATAGATGTCTGCCTATTAGACAACTGCCGACGGTCTCTGTCGGTCAACAGACGAGGTCGACCGGTACGCTTTTGTGCTGTACGTGTCCCTTAACGTTTCCACTTCACTATAAAATCGGAAACAGTGGACCTAGGGATGTTTAGGAGTGTGGAAATCTTGTGTACAGACGTATGACAGAAGTGACACCCAGTCACCTGATCACGTTCGAAGTCCGTGAGTTCCGCGGAGCGCCCCATTCTGCTTTCTCACGATGTCTCATGACTACTGAGGTCGCTGATATGGAGTACATGGCAGTAGGTGCTAGCACAATGCAGCTGATATGAAAAACTTATGTTTTTGGGGGTGTCCGGATACTTTTGATCACATAGTATATATCGGATGAAATGTCGAAGAAGATATAAATATTTTGCAAATCCTAAGACATCATCGTAAAGAGCAGACAAAATTATCAAAAGCCATATTATTTTATTAACGAAGTATGTAACTGGATATTAAAATGAAGAAAAAAGTATGACAGGGGCAATTTTGACCACTTCCACCGTTTTAGTATTTGTTAGATAATCTGACTGGTAGCCACCTTAAGATAAGACGTCAATTATTCCTTAAAAGCCTAATTACCAAATTTCAAGGACCACCATGAAGTGAGATAGCTAGGAATTTAGAAGCTATGAATATAACGTAAGTCCCCAGAATCACTATCATAGCTATCTCAAAGACAAGATTTGACTTATTATAGTGCACTGTTGGGCACATAAGCAATCATTTTTCTTATGATGTGTATGTGAGTGGAACGGGAAGAAGCCCTAGTAAATGATACAAATGGAAGCACCCTTTGTCATCCAGTGTCTTGAAAAATATAGATGTAGAAGTAATAGGAGCTGTTTCTGCGGCTTTTATGTTATTCCTTGCCATGTGATAGTCACAACCCCTTCTAGTTTCGTAAATATGTTCGTCTTTGTTTAGATTATTCTTCTACTTGTATTTTAAAATTGCTTTTACAGGTTTAGAAATATATATTTGGGAAAGTACTGCATTTGAATTAAGCATTGATGAAATTTTTTGGTCAGCTTTTCGTTCATTTTTAAGAATTGTTGTTGATAGCTATGTTAATAAAGCATGATGAATACTGGCACCTTAATAATTTCGATTTCTTTAACTTTTTTAAATCTCAGCAATGAATTAAAGCACAGATTGTACAGTAACATTTTACAAAATTAAATAATACCTTTAGTTCAGCGTTATGGAATTTCAGTTCCAAAATACCTCTAAAATGTCTTTTTCATTGATTGATTATCACAAATTCGTTCCAGGTGTATCCAAAAACCCAAACCAGAGGTTTAAATTAGAGGTCGATATGATATTTACTTTGCCGGCCGTTGTGGCCGAACGGTTCCAGGCGCTTCAGAACGGAACCGCGCGACCGCTACGGTCGCAGTTTCGAATCCTGCCTCGGTCATGGATGTGTGTGATGTCGTTAGGTTAGTTAGGTTTAAGTAGTTCTAAGTTCTAGGGGACTGTGACCTCATATGTTAAGTCCCATAGTGCTCAGAGCCATTTGAACCATTTTGATATCTAGTTTTTGGATTGCAGCCAGATGACGCTGACAGCTTGCCAAAATGTTTCGAATGACAACCATTCAGCCATCTTCATATGAGTGTTTTGCACTGGAGATGGCTGGTGCACATAGCCATATTTACATCAGAAATTGGCACATGTGCGTAGATTTCCGCTGCATGTGCGCCCTCTGTCTAGTTTATCACTCTCTTCAAATGTCGCTCCATCTCAAGTCACAGGGCATGCCTTATGGTGATGTTACATGCACACCATCTGTCAGAATTCGTGCCCACGGAATTAAATTTCAGGAGTCAAGATAATGAAATTAATCGCCAATAGCCGTTTCATTGGGCATAAAATGTTTTCTTCTGTTGCATATTAAGGTACGGTAACTACTGGGTTTGCTACCTTATCCAGTTGAAAGCCACTGTCGTGGTTAATAAGACCTTCCACCAAATGTATTTCCACAGATTCTTCAATAACTTACTCCTAGACAGATCTCGTTGGGATGAAGATTCCCACGGCAGAATAATCTATAGACCATCCTGTGAAGATAGAATGTCCAGCTATGACTGAATCTGGATATTCCAGAATATAAAGACATTAAAAGCACTAGATATTTAAAAAACCTTCCAGAAATGTTAATAGTACATAAAAAATAGTTGCTTATGGTCGGGTTTGATCTGGGGACCAGTTGTATGACATTAAGCTATGCTAACCACGACGCCATGATTCATAAACCGCATCTCACAGCATTGTTCCCTCTTCTAGGGAAACAGTGACCCGCTGTTTCAGAAATTCTCATTCGAGCCGAGTACAGAACCCTGGATATAGATCTGGACAATGGTCCTCTACATGGCTGCACTGTTTGATCCTCACATTCTGTTCGGGTTATGTTACATCATCTTCACTATGATGACATGGCATAAACCGCATCTCACTGCACTGCTCCCTCTTCTAGGGAAACAGTGACCTTCTGTTTCAGAAATTCTCATTCGAGCCGAGTACAGAATCCTGGATATAGATCTGGACAATGGCCCTCTGTATGGCTGTACTGTTTGATCCTCACATTCTGTTCGGGTTGTTAAGTTACATCATCTTCACTATGATGACATGAAAGGTAAGCCCTCCCATTGAAGTTCCACAATCGTTGAATGGGTCTTCACTTTCCAAGGCCATCCCATCGTCGATCTGCACCTTTGGAATGTAGTAGGGCCCCATAAAGTGGACATGGACATCTCTGAGCTTTTGTCTTCTTAATGAAGATACATACTCCTTGACTTCATTGTGGTGTCTGACAAGCCACGAAGGATACAATACAGCCCAGAGTAGCGCTTTAGTACCTTTTCTGATAGCCTCACTTTCCCCACAGATGTAAAAATCCATAGCAAGTCTCTCTCACTGTATCTCACTGGCCGGTGGTTGGAGTTATAGCACTCATTGTCTTTCTCCTAGCTGTAGAGTGCCCATATGCTAGTGAGTTGTCTTGCTTCATACATGTTGGTACGAGGTGTTTCACGCAGTCATTATTAGTGTCATCCAGTTGAAATGGTAACAGTGTATCCATTCCTGTTTTATCCTTGTGACTGTGGAGAAGAAAGAACAACGTGCAGCCTGTAGAATCTTGCCATATTCTATTGTATGTGAATACCACAACACGTGGTATTGTATTCCAATCTCTCTGTTCAACATCAGTGCACATCAATGTGCAAATCTTCCAATATCTTAAGAAACCATTCTGTGATGCCACTTGTCTGTGAATTATAGGCAGTTTTCATCGTGTGGGTGATGACGCAACGCGAAATTTCCTCTGATACTCGTCTCAACTGAATGATCAGAGACAATCATACAGGGTGCTCTGTGTTCCAAATGGTTTCTTCTACAAGGAACTTCGCAGTTTCTGGTCCTGCAGCAGTTGCCACAGCCTTGCTAACAGCATAGCAGGTGAGGCAGTCTGTGAAGACTATTATCCAACGATTTCCATTTGTATGCTTTGGGAACCTCACCAAAAGATCGATTCCATTTCTATAGAATGACACTGCTGCAGATAGGATTCGTACTAAGTGCAACACTTGCTTCCATTCTTGTCATTTCTTACAGTGACTCACATAGTATATTAATGTATCAGTGAAGTTCTGGCCAGAGATACCTGCGCCTAATTCTGTCCAGAAACTTCATGAATCTCAGGAGACCAGACATGGGAACACAATGTAAGTACTTCATGAAAACTAGCCCTAAATGAGATAGAATGATGAGCAACCACTTCTGCACCACTCAATCACAGTTCCTCTTACACAATGCTCTGTTTGGTAATTGGAATTCTCCTTTGTTAAGTTTCTCCTCCTTCAAGGCATCTATGGTTTTCAGCAGTTCTGGATCACAGTAGACTTGACGGGTCCTTTAAGTTAATGAGGCAACACAGAACACAGTGGTTCAACAGTGAATCGTTTGCAAAATAAATATTACCACAACTTATTGATGGCCTAAAAAACTGCAGGGCACTATTTGTTGGTTGAAGAGCAGTTTACCTAGGCCTTTGAGAGTATTCTGGAATGATAAGCTGTCAGCTTCTCGGCATCTTTCTGAATTTGTACTAGAACCTCCTCCATTCCATATCCGCTTGTGTCACTGTGTAGTCCGGTCTCGGGATTCTCGTCATACAATGCTAGAATTGGAGAAGATGTTAGCTCCCCCATAAGGGTAAGGAAAGATCATTCTTGTATCTACTTTCTCGAAAATTTGACACCTCCCTACAGTAGTTCTTGAAAGGCGCATGACTTGGTACAGAAGACCTTCATTAATTGCCTGTAGTATGAGCACTTTCTGAGATGTCTTTTTACATCACGAATGTGCTGAGGAATTGGGAAACGTGTGATTATTCTTATTTCCTCTGGATCGCCATCCACTAGTTGCCCAAATATTTCTAATTCTTAGGCGACAAAGAGGATTCAGCTGGAGACTTGCAGTCCGAAGACGCTTCAACACAGCTGTCACGCATCTTTGATATTCTTTAAATGTCGTCAAAAAACGACAAAGCCATCCAGGTAGTAAAGACACACCGTCCATTTAAGGTGTCAAAGAAGGTTTTCCATTACACGCTAGAAGGTGTCCGGTGCATTACACAGTCAAAATAGCAGATTTTTAAACAAAGAGGCCATCAAGTATTATCAGGCCAGTTTTTCCTGGTCAGCCTAATCAAACTCGATTAGACTGTCTGCATGTCCACAGCTGAGAGATACTTTGCTCCTTTCAAGCAGTCTAGGGTGTCATCATTGCAGGGCAATGGATAAACATCTTTCTTTGTGATTTTGTTTAGTCGTTAGTGGTCGACACAAACGTCATGTGCCGTCCTTCTTCACAATTACCACAGAGAAGGAGTAAGGACTCTCTGAAAGCTGAATGACGTCATCTTGGAGCATCTTCTCCACTTCCTCGGCGATTATTCGATGTACACCTTGCGGCACTCTATATGAGCGTTGACTAGTTAGTAGATGATTCCCACAGTTGATGCAGTGTTTTACCATGGGCCGTTCAGTCTATCTTTTCTCTCTCCAGATTTCAATGTACCCGAGAACTGATGCACAACGGTTGTCACTTGCCAGTGTTGTTCCTTGGTTGGGCCACGTCCTATTGACAGTCCCTCCCCTGCATTGTTTGTAGTGGTAGTCATGTATAGTTCATCATGGATGACACCAAGCTGCCTACCTGGACTAACATGATGGTCCCCACTTACATATAGCTAACTATATGTTGTTGTGTTCCAACGTCTTCCATTGTAAACTACTGCTCAGAGTAATTTTTGTTACGTGTCCCTGTTGGAATACTGTGATCATCCACAGTATACGACTACTTCTGACTCCTACAAGAAGTCTCATCTAAGAATATCACTGGTAACCACATTCTGTTAAAATGAGAAATTAGAAGAGCTGTGTTCCACCACTGATAGTTATTCATGCAATATATGTTCTCATGGACTGGACGTATTGATTGCAGTTTCAGAAAATTTGCATGCTTTCTTCACGAGAAGGAGATTCACAAGTTAAGCAAGTCAAAAATGCGTCAGTCCATATATGACTTTTATGTGACAGTCATTCAGCTGTGTTCCACCACTGATAGTTATTCATGCAATATATGTTCTCATGGACTGGACGTATTGATTGCAGTTTCAGAAAATTTGCATGCTTTCTTCACGAGAAGGAGATTCACAAGTTAAGCAAGTCAAAAATGCGTCAGTCCATATATGACTTTTATGTGACAGTCATTCAGCTTGGCACTGACTGATAGATTTTCTGTATGTCCTTCCGAGGGATATGGTGCCAAATTCTGTCCAGCTGTCGCGTTATATCATCATAATCTCAAGACGGTTGGAGGGTCCTGCCCACAATGCTCCAAATGTTCTCAGTTGGGCACAGAGCCAGCCACAATGCTGATCATAGTCGGGTTTGGCAAGGACGAAGGTTCGAGTCCTCCCTCGGGCATGGGTGCGTGTGTTGTTCCTAGCATAGGTTAGTTTAAATTAGTTTCAGTAGTGTGTAAGTCTAGGAACCGATGACCTCTGCAGTTTGGTCCCTTAAGAACTCACACACACACAAGCACGACGAGAAGCAGTAGAAACTCTCACCGTGAGCGGGGGGGGGGGGGGGGGGTGAATTATCTTGCTGAAATGAAAACCCATGATAGCTTGTCATGAAGGGCAACAAAATGGGGCATACAATACCATCGACGTACCACCGTACAGTAAGGGTGCCGCAGAATACAACAAAAGAAGTTTTGCTTTGAGAAGAGATGGCACCCAGACTATCACTCCTAATTGCTGGGCCATATGTTGGACAACTGTCAGGTTAGTGTACCACCTTTGTCCAGTGCGTCTTTGAGCACGTCATCCACCTGGAATGTCATTGACTGGAGAGGAATCGTCTTCAGTAAGGAGTCCTGCTTAGAACTGTGTCATAATGACCAGTGAAGACGTGCCTGAAGACGCCATATAGCTGAGTGGTGCCAACCTGACTGCCGCCCACCATGCGGCCTGACAACAAGGAGGGATGGTCTGGGGTGCCATTTCTTTTCATAGCGGGACTTCTTTGGTTGTCATCTGTGGCACCCTTACAGCACAACGGTACATATACGATATTTTTATGTCCCGATTTGTTGTTCAAATGTGTGTGAAATCTTATGGGACTTAACTGCTAAGGTCATCAGACCCTAAGCTTACATACTACTTAACCTAAATTATCCAAAGGACAAACACACACACCCATGCCCGAGGGAGGACTCGAACCTCTGCTGGGACCAGCCGCACAGTCCATGACTGCAGCGCCGCAGACCGCTCGGGTAATCCCGCATGGCCCGATTTCTTGTCCTCCTTGGCAAGCAATCCTGGGCTTACATTTCAGGACGATAATGCCCGCCCACTGACGGCAACAGTTTCTACTCACACATGCTTACCAAATACTACCTTCGCCAGATAGATCTCCAGCTCTCTCCCCAACTGAGAACTTTTGGAACATTGTGGGCAGAGCCCTCCAGTCAGCTTGGGATTTTGACGACCTAAGGCACCAATTGGACAGAACTTTGGCACTACATCTCCCCAGAAGGACATCTAACAATTCTATTAATCAGTGGCAAGCAGCATAACCACTTGCATAAGGGCCAGGGGTGGGCCAATGCATTACTGACTTGCTCAACATGTAAAGGTTGCTCAGCAAGTATATGGTAGAGGTCTATAATTGTGTGCATCTGTCATGCGGTCCTTGTTGAAAATGGGAATGCCATGCACTTCTTTCAATCGTTAGGTACCCTTTGTTTTTCAAGTGATCTACGATAAACTGCCGTTAGAAGCAAGTTCTTTCGCATAACCTTTGTAGAAACTTATAGACATGTCATCTGGTCCTAATACCTTTCCACTATGAAACAACCGTAGTTGCTTTTCAGTTTCATGATTAGTTATCTTAATAACTGCCGTTGTGACGTTTGTATGATGACTGAAAGGAGGGACTGTGTTACGATCTTTCATGGTGAAAGACTGAATTCGGTATTTCGGCTTTCTCTGTGTTATCTTCCATTTCAGTGCCGGTATGGTCTCTAAGTGAGTAAATAGATGATTCTGAACTGCTTACTGATTTCACGTAAGACCAAAACGTTTTAGAGTTTTTTACTAGATAGGTTGACAAAATTTTACTTTCAAAGTCGTTGAACAATTCTCTCATTGATCTCCTTGTGCTCATTTTCGTTTCTTTCAACTTTTGTTTGTCATCTAAGCTTTGACTTCCCTTGGATCTAAGATTAAGCTCTCTTTGTTTACAGAGCAGTTTTTTAACACGGCTATTAAACCACAGTGGGTCTTTCCTATCCCCTAAGACCTTGCTTGGAACATACTTGTCTAAGGCATATTGAATGATGGTTCTGAATTTATTTCCATTTGTGCTCCACATCTTCGTTCTCATTACTGAATATGTAATGTTGACTCTTCAGATACTCTGCAGCTTGTATCCTGTCACTCTTGCTAAGTAAAAGTTTCTTCCCAGCTCTCTTAACATTTCCTGTAATAGTTGTTGTCATAGTTGCCATCACACCCTTATCATCACTGATACATTTCTCTACATTAACTGTCCTTTGCTAGTTAATATAAAATTTGTAAAGGAGACAGATCAATGAATAATAACTCTGTTAAACAAAGAATAATAAAAAACCATGGGGATGATATAGATACTTAGTTTTCGAAAATAAGGTGAGAGATTTTCTGAACCTTAAAATAGCGAAGTATGGTGTCTAAACAGTTATGAGGACAATGTATTGTTCATTCATATTCATCTTACTGGAAAAATACAATAGATGTGTAGAAAATATTTCTATTAAAAAAGAAGATCAGAGAGGTATATCACTGAAATACCACTGAAAAAGGCTTGCAGCTTAGTTTCTAAAAACTTTAGATCACAACAGTGTGCTGTCAGTGATTTCTAATGGCATTTTCATTACAGATAACTGTTGTGTTCCAGATTAGATTAGATTAATTTTTCGTTCCATAGATCCGTACTCAGGAGATCCTCGTGGATGTGGAACATGTCAATATTTTTTTTTTTAAGCTGAAATAACAATACTAATAGTATGAATATATACAATACATCATTTGTTTCTACTAAAAAAATTCGTCAGTGGAGTAGAAGCAGTTGGTCACTAGTAAGTCTTTCAGGCTCCTTTTAAACTGATCTTTATTTGTAACTAAATTTTTTATGTTTGCTGGAAAATTATTGAAGATAAGTGTTCCTGAGTAGTGGACACCTTTTTGAACTAAAGTAAGTGTTTTAAGTCCCTATGCAGATCATTTTTGTTCCTGGTATTGTATGTATGAACTGAGCTGTTTGTTGGAAAGAGATATATATTATTTAGGACAAATTTCATTGAGGAGTATACTGAGAGGCAGAAGTTAGTATACCCAGTTCTTTGAAGAGGTTTCTACAGGACATCCGTGAATTTGCTCCACAAATAATACGTATTAGACGCTTTTGGACACTGAAAACTATTGTTTGACTTGAAGAGTTACCTCAAAATATTATACCGTATGACATTAAGGAATGAAAGTAGGCAAAGTATGCAAGCTTTTTCATTTTTATGTCGCCTATATCAGCTAACACTCGAATTGCAAATACAGATTTGTTAAGGCGTTTCTGCAGTTCTGTGGTGTGCTCCTCCCAACTGAATTTATTATCAAGTTGCAATCCCAGGAATTTAAGACTGTCAACCTCTTCTGTCTGCTCTTCTTCATACTTTATGCATATGCTGGGTGGAAACCTCTTACAAGTTCTGAATTGCATATAGTGAGTCTTTTCGAAGTTTAATGTCAGTGAGATGGCTTCAAACCATTTATTAATATCCATGAAAATATCATTAGCAGATCTTTATAGAACTACACTCGACATACTATTTATTGCAATACTTGTGTCATCTGCAAACAAAATGAACTCTGCTTCTGGCAGTGTAACTGATGAGAGATCATTAATGTACACAAGAAAAAGCAATGGCCCTAAGATGGATCCTTGTGGGACACCACATATAATTTCTTCCCGTTCTGATGACGACTGATGACTTAATTCACTAGACTCTTGCACTGACACCCTTTGTTTCCTGTTAGCGAGGTATGACTTGAGCCATTTTGCAGCACTGCCCGTGACACCATAGAATTCTAATTTATTTAAAAGGATGTTGTGGTTCACACATGCCTTTGACAAATCACAGAAAATACCTGGTGCTTGTAATTTGTTATTTAATGAATTAAGTACATTTTCACTGAAGGTGTAAATAGCCTTCTCGATATCAGAGCCCTTCAGAAATCCAAACTGTGTTCTTGATAATATGTTATTTGTGGTCAGATGGTTGAGATACTGCCTGTACATTACTTTTTCTAAAAAATTTGAGAATGCTGGCAAAAGTGAAATCGGTCTGTAGTTTGATGGTATCTTTTTATCCCCTTTCCTGAATAGAGGCTTAATATCTGCTTTTTTTAGCCAGTCAGGAAATGTCGCAGTTATAATTGACTGGTTACACAAGTAACTTGGAGTTGTACTAAACTCACAAGAACATGCCTTAATTAACTTAATTAACTCCAGTGGCAGTGCTCCTATTATTTGATGAATTCAAGCTTAGATGGTATATGAGCGGAACACCGTCTACATCTACATATATACTCCGCTAGCCACCAAGCGGGGTGTGGCGGAGGGCACAATTCGCGCCAAAGTCATATCCCCCCCCACCTCTCTGTTCCGCTCGCGGATCGTGCGATTGAAAATCGACTGTCTGAACGCCTCAGTACGAGCTTTAATTTCCCTTATCTTCAAATGGTGATCATTGGGCGATTTGAAAGCTGGTGGTAATAATATATGCTCTACATCCTCGGCGAAGATCGGATTTCGGAATTTAGTGAGCAGCTCCGTCCGTTTAGCGCGTCGTCTATCTGCAAGTGTGTCCCACTTCAAGCTTTCTATGAGATTTGTAACGCTCTCGCGATGGCTAAATGTACCAGTCAAGAATCTTGCCGCTCTTCTTTGGACCTTTTCAAGCTCTTGAATCGGACCCAACTGGTAAGGGTCCTACAGAGACGAACAATACTCTAAGACTAGACGAACTAACGTATTGTAAGCAATTTCCTTTGCTGAACGACTGCATCGCTTCAGGATTCTACAAATAAATCGCAATCTAGAGTTCGCTTTGCCCATTACTTGTGTAATCTGATCATTCCATTTGAGATCCTTTCGAATAGTCACACCCAGATGCTTGACGGATGTTAGGTCTACCGCTTGTACTTGTACATTAATGGGGATTTTCGCCTTGTTATACGCAGTAGGTTACACTTACTAATATTAAGTCATTACACCACACATTTATTTTCTACAAATCCTCGTTGATTTATTCACAACTTTCGTCTGATACTACCAGATCGTTTACGTAAAAAAAAAAAAAAAAAAAAAAAAAAAAAAAAAAAAAAAAAAAAAAAAAAAAAAAGGCGTGTGACGATGAGCTCCCGTCGCATAGACCGCTCGCCTGGTGCAAGTCTTTCGATTTGACGCCACTTTGGCGACCTGCGCATCGATGGGGATGAAATGATAATGATTAGGGCAACACCCAGTCCCTGAGCGGATAAAACGTCCGACCCAGCCGCGAATCGAACCCTGGCCCTTGGGATTGACAATCTGTCAAAAAATGGCTCTGAGCACTATGTGGGACTTAACATCTTAGGTCATCAGTCCCCTAGAACTTAGAACTACTTAAACCTAACCAACCTAAAGACATTACACACATCCATGCCTGAGGCAGGATTCGAACCTGCGACCGTAGCGTGCTGACCACTCAGCTACCAGGGGTGGACGGTAAAATGTATAAAGCAGCGGACCTATTACGCTACCATGGGGTACACCTGAAGTTACGCTCGTTTCTGTTGAAGTCACCCCATTCAGGACGACATATTGCTCTCTCTCTGTTAGAAAACTTTCTATCCAATCTCATATATCATCGGACAGACTGTAAGCGCGCACTTTTTGGACCAAGCGACAGTGCGGAACTGAGTCGAACGCCTTTCGAAAGTCGAGAAATATGATATGGCATCAACCTGTGAGACGGTATCTAGAGCCTGTTGTATATCGTGCACAAAGAGGGCCAGCTGTGTCTCACGTGACCACTGTTTCCTAAAACCGTGCTGGTTTCTGCAGATGAGCTTATCAGAGTCTAGAAAGGCCATTATGTCTGAATACAAAATATGTTCCATGATTCTACAACAAATCGAGTCAGTGAAATTGTCCAGAAATTATGTGCATCCGATTTTCTACCCTTTTAATAGATTGCTATGGCCTGGGCCTTCTTCCAGTCCCGTGGAACATTCCACTGTTCCAATGATCTCTGATAGATGATGCATAAGTATGGTGCTATATTTGTAGCATAGTCAACAGATAATCTTACGGGGATACCGTCTGGGCCAGAAGCCTTCCTGTCGTCTAAGGATCTTAACTGTTTTACAATATCCAGATATCACTACATATTGTACTGCTGACTGTGAACTGTGGCAGATTAGTGTGGACTTAGCATGATTCACTGAAAGATCATATTTTACCCCCCACTAAATGTAAGTACCAAGCACATGAAAATTGTGACAGAGAGTACATAAGCAAATAATAAAAAAATGTTACAAAATTAAGTCCTGCATCATCCAAAGTATGCAGGTTAACTTTTGCTCATGTTAAGCAACATTAAGAAACAGACTACTCCATTAAAAAATCAGTTACATTCAGCAGGTGTCATCAGACCGATACAGTTTAAAGTTTTTTAGAATGTTTTTAATGATTGCTCATTGTATTGTATTAAATAAATGTGTGTGCTTTTACTGGATAACCTGGAGCTATATATTGTATGTGTGAAAACTGATGTTTTTATCTTTTATATTGATTATGATGCTGCAGTCAGTTTCAAAATATTTTCTCTTTGGTGTGAAAACTTTTTCATAATATAGAGATTAAAATGCGAAAGATTTGTATTTCATCATATGGTTGTAACTGGTCCTCCACCTGTAGTCTCCACAACGTACTGTTTGAAGTGTGTATTTCACAAGCAGGTTGACATGTGCTTAGTGATGAATCACTTCCTACACTATCCAACACATTTGCCACAAATTCTACTCTGTGAATAGTTCTTTTGAGAACTGTGGCCAATTCTTTCTGGCTTGAATGGTATACTGTCTCATAGGTTGCTGTCTAGTGGTATTTTTCTAAGTAAGATAACACCTGTTTGAAAATTTTTCACTATATATATTAATTTGAATTCCTAGTACTACATTCTGATAAACTTAATGTGTAATCCTTCAGGTTGGACAAAGTTCAGTTCCAAAGTTGACACACTAAAAACAATTATATATTGATTTTTGAGGTAGTGCAAACAGTGGAAATAAAACAGGAAATTTATTATAAAACAAAAGCAGTTTTCAAACACATTCCTCACAGTATTGCTCATTCAAGACTTCCTATTGTCTGTAATCTTTATCAGTGATGACTAGTTCTGTATCTAAAAATATTTTGTTCAGGGCACTCCATCACCCTAAAAATTTTGGCCAATCTGTATAAGGGTCTTTATTTTAACTTCAGACAAATATCTCAAAAACTGACACATTGTATGAAAAAAAAACCTTATAGGCAACAAGTCAATATTAGCAAAGGGGACATCTGTTTGTGCTACAACTGAATACCTCCTAGGCACCCCCTCCTGCATGGGTAGGAGTCAACTTCACATTTTCAAATGAGAGCCCCCCATTTTTATTGCATATTCAGATTCTATGCCAAAAAATACATACTGTTTACTCAAACCACTGTTTCCCAATCATGGAAAATGGCACTGTATTTGACAACTATCAAGTGTGCCTGTTTTGCAAATATCAACTTACGCATTTGATTCTACAGTTCATTTACAATATGAATGTGAACCTTTGTGTTTTACTGGTTGATATTTATGTTTGAAATGTACTTTAGTGTTGCAAAATTTGATTGTACAGTAAGACATGGTAAATTTCTGGTTAGAATCTACATCTATTGTGATCCAAGGACAACAATGTGCATGCAATGGGTTTGTGTTTCCATTGGGAAGTATGATATTAGTGAGTTGCCTTGTTCCTCGCCACTGGAGTGCTTGTATTTGGTGAGTCCCCTTACCCCTCACCACTGGGGTGCTTCATTTTGGTGCATTTCCATGGCAGGTGCACCTGTAACGATCACTTCATGGGCATTTTATCTTATTACAATGGTTGTGGTTTGTGTTGTGCCAGTAGTTGTGTAGCAGCCAGTGTGAGAGTTATGGGAGCTGGATGGAAACACGCACAAAATCAGCCATCCTGATGGTGGGGTTCAAGGGCAGCAATGAAAAAACAAGCATTGTGATGGTTTGAGAACTCACTGCAAAACTATGTTACCATACAGCTACCTTATATGCCAGAACTGCCAATGGCTAGCCATATTATTTGTACTGTACAATCACATTTCCAACATGCAAGTAATGTTTGAGCATCAAAATCAACTGTTATAACACTAAGCTTTACATTTATATCATAAATGAACTATAGAATCAAATATGTTAGTTATTAATTGTAAAAACAGGTATACTTGAAATTTGTCAACTACAGTGTCATCTGTCATGAGTGGGAAACAATGGTTTGAGTAAACGATATGTATTTTTTGACACAGAATCTGAACATGCAACAAAAATGAGGGGGGTCTCCCATTTGAAAATACAATGTTGATCCTACCCATGCATGGGGGCTGTTTAGGAGGTATCCAGTTTTAGCATACACTGATGTCTCCTTAACTAATATTAACTTTTCACCTACAACACTTTTTTGTACAGTGTTTTGTTTATTTTGAGTATTTAGTTATCTCAAGTTAAAACAAACACCAGGTACAAGACAGTCATTTCTATATCCTGCTGACTTCTTTGAGAGCTCGGCATCATGACAGCAAACATAGCTTAGATTTTATCCAAGTTATGTATAATACACTCCTGGAAATTAAAATAAGAACACCGTGAATTCATTGTCCCAGGAAGGGGTAACTTTATTGACACATTCCTGGGGTCAGATACATCACATGATCACACTGACAGAACCACAGGCACATAGACACAGGCAACAGAGCATGCACAATGTCGGCACTAGTACAGTGTATATCCACCTTTCGCAGCAATGCAGGCTGCTATTCTCCCATGGAGACGATCGTAGAGATGCTGGATGTAGTCCTGTGGAACGGCTTGCCATGCCATTTCCACCTGCCGCCTCAGTTGGACCAGCGTTCGTGCTGGACGTGCAGACCGCGTGAGACGACGCTTCATCCAGTCCCAAACATGCTCAATGGGGGACAGATCCGGAGATCTTGCTGGCCAGGGTAGTTGACTTACACCTTCTAGAGCACGTTGGGTGGCACGGGATACATGCGGACGTGCATTGTCCTGTTGGAACAGCAAGTTCCCTTGCCGGTCTAGGAATGGTAGAACCATGGGTTCGATGACGGTTTGGATGTACCGTGCACTATTCAGTGTCCCCTCGACGATCACCAGTGGTGTACGGCCAGTGTAGGAGATTGCTCCCCACACCATGATGCCGGGTATTGGCCCTGTGTGCCTCGGTCGTATGCAGTCCTGATTGTGGCGCTCACCTACACGGCGCCAAACACGCATACGACCATCATTTGCACCAAGGCAGAAGCGACTCTCATCGCTGAAGACGACACGTCTCCATTCGTCCCTCCATTCACGCCTGTCGCGACACCACTGGAGGCGGGCTGCACGATGTTGGGGCGTGAGCGGAAGACGGCCTAACGGTGTGCGGGACCGTAGCCCAGCTTCATGGAGATGGTTGCGAATGGTCCTCGCCGATACCCCAGGAGCAACAGTGTCCCTAATTTGCTGGGAAGTGGCGGTGCGGTCCCCTACGGCACTGCGTAGGATCCTACGGTCTTGGCGTGCATCCGTGCGTCGCTGCGGTCCGGTCCCAGGTCGACGGGCACGTGCACCTTCCGCCGACCACTGGCGACAACATCGATGTACTGTGGAGACCTCACGCCCCACGTGTTGAGCAATTCGGCGGTACGTCCACCCGGCCTCCCGCATGCCCACTATACGCCCTCGCTCAAAGTCCGTCAACTGCACATACGGTTCACGTCCACGGTGTCGCGGCATGCTACCAGTGTTAAAGACTGCGATGGAGCTCCGTATGCCACGGCAAACTGGTTGACACTGACGGCGGCGGTGCACAAATGCTGCGCAGCTAGCGCCATTCGACGGCCAACACCGCGGTTCCTGGTGTGTCCGCTGTGCCGTGCGTGTGATCATTGCTTGTACAGCCCTCTCGCAGTGTCCGGAGCAAGTATGGTGGGTCTGACACACCGGTGTCAATGTGTTCTTTTTTCCATTTCCAGGAGTGTATGTATTGACAAGTCATCAATGTCACAATTTTTATGACTGTATGAGACATTTAATGTGACAGCACAGACTTGATTTTGTATTAAACACAATGAAGGTGTGTAATCAGTATTCAATTAAGGTGCGTTTTATGGGACTCAAAAGTCAGCAGAGGCTATTTATATTTTCGACACAATCATGGATAACTGAAGACAATTGCTTTAATGTCTCTGTATAGTATTACCAAGGAATAAACCATCATGAGAGACACTTTTACATTTAAACAGACCTGACCAATTTGTTGAAGGGACCTTATATGTTGTGCAGGTTCATTATTAGGTGGTCGTAAATCTGGAAGGGGTCAACTTCTGGCTGGACCAGATGCAGCTAGGGCCTAATCATCACTTATGATCAGGATTTTCAAAGTGCTAGCGTATCATTGGATAAAACAGACAGTAATTGTCGAATTATTCTCTGACGATTTTGCCGTAGAGTTCTAAACAGTGCATAATGAAATAGTAGATCACAGGTAATTTTTTTCTTTTCTTTTAGTAGTTGCATACCTTTATGTGGTATTCTACAGCAATTTCACTGTGGCATTTAATCAATTATCAGTCCGTCACCTCTGTAATTGGACAGATAATATCAGTAAATAACTGATAAACAATCAAGCTAATTTATTAATAAGACAGGAAAGAGTAGGCTGATTATACAATAGAACAAAGTTAACTTAAGTTTGTGCTTCTCAGTTTAGTAAACATTAAGTAATCTGTGTAACAAGTCATTTATCAGTGGAAAAATTTCTTAATGGTTGAAATATACTGCAGTTAAGCCTTTGTTTAAGAAAGAAGATAAAGAAGTACCATCAAATCTATCCAATGTCACCTATGCAAGCATTCTCATATTTCTAAAGAGCCCTGATAGTGAGAAAGCTATCTGCACCTACAATGAACTTAATTCATCTGACAATAAATTAAAGGCTGCTGGTATATTCCGTGAAGAGCATGTGGGGTATCAGACCAATTGTGTGATTGGATTGAAGAGTTCCTAGATAACAGAACGCAGCATGTCATTCTCAATGGAG
This sequence comes from Schistocerca americana, assembly GCF_021461395.2. Classification (NCBI taxonomy): domain Eukaryota; kingdom Metazoa; phylum Arthropoda; class Insecta; order Orthoptera; family Acrididae; genus Schistocerca; species Schistocerca americana. Next base: position 42,834 of record NW_025725942.1, read on the forward strand.
AGAAGTCTTCCGGAGTAAGAGTGATTTCAGGTGTGCCGCAGGGGAGTGTCGTAGGACCATTGCTATTTACAGTATACGTAAATGACCTTGTGGATGACATCGGAAGTTCACTGAGACTTTTTGCAGATGATGCTGTGGTATATCGAGAGGTTGTAACATTGGAAAATTGTACTGAAATGCAGGAGGATCTGCAGCGAATTGACACATGGTGCAGGGAATGGCAATTGAATCTCAATGTAGACAAGTGTAATGTGTTGCGAAGACATAGAAAGATAGATCCCTTATCATTTAGGTACAACATAGCAGGTCAGCAACTGGAAGTAGTTAATTTCATAAATTATCTGGGAGTACGCATTAGGAGTGATTTAAAATGGAATGATCATATAAAGTTGATTGTTGGTAAAGCAGATGCCAGACTGAGATTCATTGGAAGAATCCTAAGGAAATGCAATCCGAAAACAAAGGAAGTAGGCTACAGTACGCTTGTTCACCCACTGCTTGAATACTGCTCAGCAGTGTGGGATCCGTATCAGATAGGGTTGATAGAAGAGATAGAGAAGATCCAATGGAGAGCAGCGCGCTTCGTTACAGGATCATTTAGTAATCGCGAAAGCATTACGGAGATGACAGATAAACTCCAGTGGAATACTCTGCAGGAGAGACGCTCAGTAGCTCAGTACGGGCTTTTGTTGAAGTTTCGAGAACATACCTTCACCGAAGAGTCAAGCAGTATATTGCTTCCTCCTACGTATATCTCCCGAAGAGACCATGAGGATAAAATCAGAGAGATTAGAGCCCACACAGAAGCATACCGACAATCCTTCTTTCCACGACCAATATGAGACTGGAATAGAAGGGAGAACCGATAGAGGTACCCAAGGTACCCTCCGCCACACACCGTCAGGTGGCTTGCGGAGTATGGATGTAGATGTAGATGTAGAACCACCAAAAACATCTGACACTGTAATTCACAATATACTTTTAAGTAGATTTGAATATTATAGTGTCTCAGTAAACCCAGCAAAATGGTTCAAATACAGTATCTCTGACAGGAAAAAAAGGTTTAATTAGGAAAGACATATGTCTTATACTATCAGGCATCAAGCAACTGGAAACTAATTACACTTGGCGTTCAACAAGCTTCCATGTCAGGGCTCTTACTTTTTTTGTAAATAATAATGACTTTTCATTAGAGAAAAAGATCATATGGCACTGATGGCCAGGAGTCTCCAGCTGGGAAAGTTAGACTGCTAAGTTGCAAGTCTTTTCAGTTGTTGCCATTCTGGGTGACTAGCATGATTACGATGTTGAAATGAGAATGAGGGCAACACAATATCCAGATATCCAGTCCCCAAACGGAGAAAATCTCTGACCACTCTGCGAATCTAACCTAGGCTTGCTGTATGACAGTCAGATGCACTTTCAACTCAGATAATGGGGCAGACTACCTTTCATTAGTAACATTACCAGATTCCAAGTTTGTTTTGTTTGCAGATGATACAAACATAGGAATAAATAGCAAATAAAATGTAGTCATAGAAAGATTGGTTAATGAAATTGTTATGGAGATCAATAAATGTTTCCTAGGCAATTCTTCGCCCCGAAACTTTTAGAGAACACACTACATGCAGTTCAGAACTTGTAAGAAGTTTCCCACCAGTATATACGTAAAATACAATGACAAACAGATAGAAATAGTGGACAGTGTTAAATTCTTGGTATTACAGCTTGATAATAAACTTAGCTGGGAGCAGTACACCACAGAACTTCTGAAGCATCTAAAAAAATCTATATTTGCAATGTAAATGTTTTCAGATGCTTGGGGTGCAAAAAAGCAAAAGCTGGCGTACTATGCTTAGTTTCATTCCATAATGTCATATGGAATTGTTTACCTGGTTTAAAAACATGTATTAACAATTGTTTGTGGCATGAACTTTAGAACATCCTACAGACCATTTTTTAAGGAACTAGGGATGTTAAATACTGCTGCACAATATATTTATTCATCAATGAAAATTGTCATTGAAAACGTATCTATTTTTCAAACAAACAGTTCAGTTCATGGAATCAGAACCAAAAATAAGAATAATCTTCAGAAACATTTAAAGTCACTTACTTTGGTGGAAAAAGGTGGCCATTATCAGAAACACAGATTTTCCATAACTTGCCAGCAGCCATACAATTTTTAACTACATGTAACTTTCAGTTTAAGAGGAGCCTAAGGAATTTCTTGGTGGCGTGGCCACCCACTACAACACTGATGAATTTCTTACCAAAACCAACTGGCATGTGCTTGTGTGTTACTAATAATATTAAATTAATGTGAGTATTAGTACATACTGACTTCTGTACACATTCAGTGCCATAATACAATTATTGTAAATAACCATTGTAAAATGATTTTTATATTTAGTGTTTATTACTCCATAAATGAAAATAAGTTTACAATTTTTTTGACTTATTCCACATTCATGACAATCTCTCCAGTTTTAATCTGTGGAAGGTACATTAGCATATTTCTTTTTCATTCTATATATTTATTGTGTATTCTTGTTTTTCTGACATTTTCTAAATTCTGAAGGAACCCCTCACTATGGATCAGTTGGAACAAAAAGTACATCTAATTTAATCTAACAAAACACAGACAACAAAGGAGTCTGTTAGTACTAAATTGACTTCAAAATTGGAACTGACCAGGATTTTTTTTATATTATAGAAAATTACAGTACAGCTCTGTTCATAATTAAACAATGAAAGATAAACACATTTTATGTTTCAGCTTTAGACAAACTAAATATAGACGTTTTCTTAGACAGAAAAAAGAACTTATTGATAGAAATGTAGCCAAATTCAGACATAAGATGTAGAGTCTCATTATTATTAATAGTGTAATGGTTAAGCTGCCACTGTTTATGACAAGGAACAAAACCTCAGAGTTTTACAAACTCTTTCCACAATATATATCAAGTATTCTTAAATAAATATAATACAGAACAATAGTATTTTTATTTGACTTACCACATACTCAGAGACAACTGCTCTCAGTTTATTCCCTAAGAAAAACAGAAGAAAGACTATTAAATAATGTACTCAAATACATAACTGTGTGAATGAAATGTGTCAGTCCATATTGAAGGACATATTGTAGTATGCAACTGTTATTATCATTTTCAAAATATCAGCACTACAGAATTACAAGACTGACTTTAGGTTCAGTATATAGTTCTAAAGGTAATTCACCAAGAAGGATTTACTGCAATATACAGTTATTGTTATTATCAGTTCCAAAATGTCAACACTACAGAATTACATGGGTGACTTTAGGTTCAGTATATAGTTGTAGAGGTGATATTTGATCATTTCCAAACTGCACACTTTATTAGTTAAGACAGGGAAACTAGGTTCTTTCAATCAGCTGCTCTGAAGTCAGTTGAGGCAAAGACTGGTATTGTTGTTGTGCTCTTGAAACAAAAGATTTGTTTCATGCACCTCTCCATGCTAGTCTATCCAGTGAAAGCCACTTCATAGCTGCAGAACTAAAGCAACCTACTTCCATTTCAGTGTGCTGACTGTAGCAGAGCCTTGGTCTCCCTCTATAATTTTTACCCCCAGCCCCATTTCCAAATTAACTATTCATCGATGCCTTAGGGTGTGTCATATTAACCAATCCTTTCTTGTAGTCACATTATGCCATAAATTTCTTTTCACAAAATTAAATTCATTATCTTCTCGTTCATATTCTGCTCTGCCCATCTAATTTTTAGCATTATTCTGCAGCAACACACCTCAAAAGCATCTATTCTCTTCTTTTCAGGACTGTTTATCATCCATGTTTCTCTTCCTATGGGGGCTAGAGTCCAGATAAGCACTTCTAACAGAGGTTTCCTGATTCTTAAACTTGTGTTTTAATGTTCACAAATTTCTCATTTTTAAAAATACTATTTTTTTTGCTACTCGCAGCCTACATTTTGTATCCTCTCTACTTTGGCCATCATCAGTTATTGTGTTTCCAGAATAGCAAGACTTGTCTACTACTTCTGGTCTCATTTACTATCTAATTTCCTTAGTGACACCTGATTTAATTCGACTACATTCCATTGCTTTTTTTGACATTCATCTTATAACCTCTCTGTAAGACACTAACCATGCCATCCAACTGGTCTACAAAATTATTTGATGTCTCTGACAGAACTGCAATATAATAAGCAAATGCATAAGTTTTTATATCTTCTCCTGAGCATTAGTTTCCTTTACTTCTTGATAAAAGTATAAATTAAAGATCACTGAGCATAGTCAACAGCACTGTCTCACTCCTTCCCCAGAGACTGCTTCCCTTTCATGCCCTTCAACTCTTTGACTCTGGTTAGTGTACAAGTTGCATATATATATCTCTTTGCTCCCTGTACTTGTTCTCCTCCTCCTACTATCATAATTTCAAAGATGGTATTCTAGTCAACACTGTCAAAAACATGCTCAAATTTGCTAATGGTATAAGCCAAATGTAGTTTTTCCTTCCTTCTGTCTATTTCCTAAAATAAGTCATAGTCTCAGAATTTCCTCACATGTACCTACTTTTCTTTGAAATCCAAACTGGTCTTTCCTGAGGTCAGCTTCTACCAGTTTTCTCATTCACCTGCAAATAATTCATGTCAGCAATTTACAACCATGATTCATCAGATAGGTAATTCAATAATATTCACATTTGGTATCACGTGCCTCCTCTGGAACTGGAATTATTACATTCCTCTTGAAGTGTTTGTCTTTCACCTCTCTCATGTATCTTGAGTACCAAATTTGATGGTTAAATCCTGTTATGTTCTTTCAAGGACCTCAGTAATTCTGAGGCAATGTGGTTTACTCCAGTGGCCTTATTTCAGTGTCATTCAGTGCTCTGTCAAATTCTTCTCACAGTATTGTATCTCTCACATAATCTTCATGTACTTCCTTTTTTATTTCCATAATATTGCCTTTAAGTTTGTTTCCTTTGTATATCCCTTCTATATATTCCTTCCAGCTTACAGCCATCCCGACTTTGCTTAACACTGGCTTACCAATTGAGGTCTTAATACTGATACAGGCCATTCTCTTTTCATCAAATGGTTATTTAATTTGCTTATATGTGGTAGCTATGTTACCCACAGGCATGTCTGCTTCTCCATGTTCCTCTAGTTATTCCTGCTTTGCCATTTTTTACTTTCAGCTAATGTCATTGTTTACATGTGTGTATTCCCATTTACCTTCTTCATTTATTACATTCCTTTTCCCAGTACATCTTCTATTATTTCTCTTCTCTCTGTTTTCCTTCTTTCAAATACCAGTTCACCACCACAGTGAAATTTTGCTCTCCCTTAACAATTGTCAAAGATTATAGTTACAGATATTTCTTTAGACTGTGCCTGTGTCAGAGAAACAAAGTTGATGATTTCCTGGTCCTATTGCATGATCTAGTACTGCTGCTTTATCCATCTTGCCAATGTGACATTTATTGTTGTGTTCCTTAAGGTGGGTGTTAATGCTTATTTATAGTTGATTTGTACACTTGGACACAATTTAAAGGGATTGTATATGCTTATGCAAGCAGCAAAGGAAGGCCCTTTCCAACGTTCAAATATTCACACTTCTTTCTTGTTGGTTTAAGTACTGTATCAATACTGTGTTTTCTGAGGACTTTTATGATGCGATATGCAAAATTTTTTGTAAATGGTCAGATAACTTTCCCTTCGCTTGATTATGTTTCATTAGAAGCACTAGAGTTTTTAGGATATGCTACCCTGTATATCTCTTTTTTAGAGTAGCCGTTTCTTCTGAAGGCAGTAGCCCAGTCCACTAATGTTTTAATCACCACTCTTTTCTCATTGGAGCAGCAGTTAGGATTTTTGCAAAGGCCTTTCAAACAATGAAGAAGAAACCCTCATGTTGACTACTGTATGTGGATGATACTTTTGTTATATCTGAATTTCTAAATTTTCTACATAATAATAATTCTATAGTGCAAAGTTCACTTTGGAATAAAAAAAAGATGATTAAATTTCATTTTCAGATGTACAAGCAATTAGAAAGTGTAACAGATCTTTATAATAAAAAGTATACAGCAAGCCCACTCACATGGAATGATACTGCACAAGAATTCCAGTCACCATCCCAAGCAGAAAAGAAGAGTGACCAAAACATTAGTGAACCAGGCTAAAAGATTCTGTGAACTGCACTACTTGGTGGATGACCTTGGTCATGTAAGGACTGTCTGCAGAAGAAATGGCTACTCTGACAAACAGATAAATATGGCACCACACCCTAAAAGGTCTAGAGCTCCTAATGAAAAATAACCAACTAAAGGGAAATGCTGCCTTCCATTTGTAAAAACTCTCATACATCACAACAAGAAAGTACTCAGTAAACATGGTGTTTATACAATGTTTAAACTAACAAAAAAGTATCACAAATATTTGAACACTACAAAGAACCTACATTTGCCACTTGCCACAGCAGGGGTATATAAAATCCCTTGCATTTGCGGCCAAGCATACAGAGGAATTACAAAGAAGTATTAACACCCACCTTAAGAAACACAAAAGCATATGTCACCTTGGTGAGATGGATAAATCAGCTACAGGATATCATGCACTAGGACTGGGAAACCATCAAATTCTTTTCTCTGACACTGGGGTTTTGGCAAGATCTAATAATTACTATGCCAGGAAGTACACAGGGCTGTAGAAATTAAAAAGTACTGGAGCAGTTTCAACAGAAAAGAAGAACTGACATTATGCTAGTTGTGGCACATGGTGTTAAATAAAACAAAGAGCACCAACTCTTCCAAACTACAAGCACTGTGCTTGTTAGCGCAGCTCTCTGATCATAGACAGCTGTCTGATGGTGTCATGAACCAACTTCTGCATGGATACATATAAAGAGCCAACTCTGTTGGGCTTGCTTGAGTTTGTAACAGCTTTCTGAGTTGTTAAGGCCTCTGATGATGTCTCCGGCAGTGGAATACAAAACATTATCCAGAGAATTAGGCTCTTGACCATACCCTTATGCTCAAAAATTTAATACCACCAGATAGTTGACAATCATAACATAGAAAATATGGCAAATGTTCCGGTACTAATGTTTATAGAGGCTGAATGTGACAGCTCTAAAGGAAATTCTTCAAACTTTCTTCAGTCATTCCTTCTACACAATCATTATCTTTATTCATAACTTACTCTGGTGGTTCCAAGGACCCAGCAAACAGAAACATACAACAAGGGAAACAAAAGACTTATAAGCACTTTCCTTGGATGGGTAAATTCTAATTAGCTTTCAAATGTGGACCTTTAGTTCATAATAATAATTTCATGACCATTTATGACAGAATGCAGATAATTAGGCCAATGCACCATTACAAGTCAACTGGCTCTCCATGTTCACTTGGGTTTAGTCAGTTTGTAACACCACTTGCAACCATAATTGTCATTAACATTGATGGTATGGCAATCATGTGTAATGGTGAATGGATTACTGTAGTATATGATGTACATCACTGTTAGTTTATACAGCACTACTTTATATTTCCTTACAAAAACAGTTGGTGTATTAACCTTCAACTTATGCTCTTGGGTGGACACATCATCTGACTTACTCTTTTCACAAGTAAAGGTATGGACTTATTTAAAATACATTAACCAGCAGTCTGAGGTTGTTAGTAGAAGAATAACATCACCTAATACCTAACTGTACAATTTGTTGGGTTATGCATCAGATTTCTCTAAACAAAGATTCTGAATCCACATAATATGTCAACTGATCTGTTTAGTCGTCATCTATTTCACAATCATTTTTATGATGAAACTAACATTTCAGTTTGTAGTTAAAGTAATTTTTCAAAATGTGCTGAATGGTGTTGATAAAATTATCATGGTCAATAGTTAATTTTGGTGCAAGAACCATTGTAATGGTTGCAAGTCTGGTAGGGAACAAAAACAAATGTTTGTATGGTAAGCAATTTACCTTACTTCTCAACATAATCTCCTTTGATGGATATACACTTGGTCCACCTGTCCTCCAGTTTTTTCATCCCACTGGAAAAATAGGCTTTGTCAAACTTTGTAAAGTACTCATTGACTGCAACTATCACTTCCTCGTTTGATGAAAATTTCATCCCAGAAAGCCCAAGATTCAAGTTAGTGAATGGGAAGAAGTTATTTGGGGCTCCATCTTGTGAACAGAGTGGATCATGAACCAATTCAAAACCCAGTTCATGCACTGTCACCATTGTTGCCACTGTCGTGTGGTGTGATGCAACATCCTGGTGAAAGATTACTTTTTTCATTTCAATCTTGGTCTTTTTTCAGCCACTGCAGGTATCAAAAGATTCAACAACGAAGCACAGTATGATCTACTTATGGTTTCACCTTTTACCAAGTAATTTTTGGAGATCATTCCTTGAGAAACCAAAAAACAGAGGTCATCATCTTACCAGCTGAAATAATGGTCTTTGTCTTCGTTGGTGTACTTTCACCAGCTTTTGTCCATGGTTCTACTGCCATTTGGACTCCAGTGTGTAATTACAGACCCAGATTTCATCGCAGCCACAAATTGGTAGAGGCAAAAGTTCTACAGATTGCCATTAAACATAGCCAGACATTGTACTGAAATGAATGTGCCAGAGCACTTTTGGTTGACTGTGAGCAGTCGTGGCACCCATCTTGCACACAGCTTCATCATAGCCAATTCTCTGTGCACGATATTGTGCCCAGACTAAGATGAGATGTCTAAAATCCCAACAATCTTACTAATTTTTATTCAGCAGTCTTACATTATTATATTATGGATTTTGGCAATGGTTTCCTTTGTGGTGACTGAAGCACATTATACAATATTGCAATGCCTGTGTTATCCTGATGATGATGAAAAGGCCCTAGGCACAGTGGTGACATCAGTAATGAAACATATCAAATGAACTTGCAACTGCGAATAAGGATTACCATCAGCTGTAGAATGGAATGAAAACAATGAAAGTTTGTGCCGGGTTAGGACTCGAACCTGGATTTCCTGCTTATCGTGAGCGGTTACAGACACATGGTGGGTGACATATGGAAATCTGGGTCTGACCATGAGTCATGCATGGATAGCCAAATGGTAAGGCAACCACTTGCAATAAGTGGGAAATCCGGGTTCGAGTTCTGGTCCAGCACAAATTTTTGTTGTCATCATTCCATTCTACAGCTGATGGTAGTCCTTATTTGCAATTGCGAATTCATTTGGTATGAAGCACATTATGGTCACCAAAAACATTGGTACACTAAATAGCCAGGGTGCTGTCTAGTAAAATACTTGGAACTTGGTGAGAGGAATTTTTTCTGGGGGTGATCAACATTTCAAACACTGAAACAGTGTACATGTACTCTTGATCTACAGTCACACAAATGCCAATGAAGTATGAAGTGATATGCTTCATAATTATTGCTGTGTGGAATTGAAGCCTGTTTGATTCATATCTCATTCATGAACAGGCTGAAGGAATCTGAAGTATTGTACCATCAAATGTTAAAAAGTCATTGACATAACATGTACCCTGTGACAAAGTACATCACCATGTTGATAAAATCTTGCTGTTATAACCACCATAAAATTAAAATTAAAAAAAAAAAAAAAAACAATGTGCATTAACAAAGGATCTTGAATATAGAGGTATATGATTGTGAAAACTAATCATCATGCAAAGGCAGGAAGGGAAAAATGGGCATGTACAGATACAGTTTTATTATTAAAGACTCTCAGGTGGTGCATCAATTCTAGAGACACATTGCCAACTTCAAAAGAAAATCTGAAAACTAAAAGGGATATTGTATTATTGTCGCCATTCTTCTGTTGATGACCTTTAATACAATATATGAAGGCTACTGACAGGAAAGTGAAATATTTGTGCACACATATACATATTGCCATCACAATATGACAAGCAGATGGGAAGAATAGTAAGGCAATATTATGTTAAAGCCATTTGTCCTGTAACATAAATGAAAAACACACATATTAATAACAAAGTTTCAAACTGGTAATTGTATGGATTGTTAACTGACGTTTTTAATTTCCTGAACTGGCTCATTCTTGGTGCAAGCAATTGTAGTTTGTGCCACTTTTCTATGTAGGTGGATGTGCATGCACATTATAACACTTCATTTATCAATATTGATGGTGAGGGAAGGAAGATGTTGAAACCTGGGGCTAGGACATACCCTACTTATCTCTAAAAATACTGATGTTCCCAACTGGCAGACAACTGACCGTGAACAATGTTCCATGCCCTCACTTCATAACACCCTGTAGAGAGATTTGAAATTTAATCCATGTGCACAGCCTAATGATCTAGAACTGTACACTAGCCTGCCTCTTTTCCATGTCAGACAAATTTTGGAGATGAAATTTGTCTTTTCCACCCGCATTAAAACTCTCTATCTCTGGGCAGAGTGGCACAGCACAAGTTCGCCATAGTAAATGAAGCTTAATAATCAAATGTGATAAAAAAAATACAGGCACCAACCTGTAAAGAAAATACAGACACCAAACCAGAAAAATGGGCATATTCATTGCTATAATCATGGTTCAGCATGAGCAGAGAAACCTGAAAGTTAGAGCACAATCTTAACAGTTGAATGTCAGAGTTACTTTCTTAGTGTCCTGAATGTGTATTTGTGCTTAATAGGTTCCCAAATTGACAAATCTCCGAAACCAATATTGAATGTTCATGAGAGAATGGTACATCCTACAAAGTTAAGTAGTATTACTGTAAGACAAGGTAAGTCAAATGAGAACAACAGTACTGTGGAAAACACAATCTGCTAATTTAATGAGTAAAGTGTGACTAAAAGAGAAAACTGACTAAAAGAGAAAACTGCTTTCAGTGTGTTACATTTAGATGCAACAATCAGACAACTCACAGAGCTACCAAATTCCAGGAACTCCATCCACACAAATTATTACAGTTGTTAGCACCCAAATCAGACATTGGACTGAAATATAAACAGCTTTTCTGTAAAAAGGGAGTATTAAGAAGATTTATCTGCTCATCTCAATATGACAGAGTGTTAAGTAATGTAATACAATCTAGTGCAGGCACTTCTATTTGACACCAAGTTAATTCACAGTATTGCAGTCCAATACTTTCCTATAATAATGCTGACTGGAAAATGCAAACAATAATATGAAGCTGTACCAAAATCTAACATCCATACTTTAAACCCATTTCTATAAATACTTTCATTCTTTAAATAATTGCAAGATATTTTAATGAATGGATTTATGCCTGCAATATAAAAAGGGAGTTTTTCTCTGACATACGGTTTTATACTTTTATTAAGCTTTATATGTAGGAAATACATGTTAGCCCTAAGTATAGATATTAATGGCTGCTCAACAGCTAAATTAAGCTTATATGCAATTTCAGAAATCTGCACCTACATCTACATGAATGGTTTGCAGTTCACACATATGTGCCTGGCAGAGAATTCATTCACCCATCTTCACAATATTTCTCTACTGTTCCACACTTTAACAGTGCGCTGGAAGAACAAATACTTAATTTTTTCTGTGTGAACTCCGATTTCTCTTATTTTATTGTGATTATCACTTCTGCCTTGCTAGGTGAGTTTCGCCAAAAATTTGTACATTCAGAGGAAAATTTTTGTGGTTGAAATTTCATGAAATCATCCTACTGCAATGAAAAATGCCTTTGCTTTAATGACTGCCACACCCCACTCATGTATCCCATGTGTGATACTCCCTCCTCTGTTGTGTAACACAAAAGAAGACGCCTTTTTTTGAACATTTTTAATGTCCTCCATCAATTCTATGTGGTAAGGGTCCCACATCACACAGCAGTACTCCAGAAGAGGATGCACAAGTGAAGTTTATGCAGAAGAATTCTCGCGTCTTGTAACAGTGTGGCCAATAAAACGCTGTCTATTGTTTGTCTTTGAACAACATTACCTATGTGACTCTTTCTATTTAAGCTGTTTGTAATTGTAATTCCTTGATACTGGTGCCCTTATAATTCATATTCCAATTGGATTTGGTCCTTTTACGACTTTACAAGATTGTAAATGACAGCGTCATCTGCAAATAGTCTAGAGTGTTGCTAAGACTATCTATAAACAATTTATTCAGATAAGGAACAGCAGAGGGCCTATAAAACTTCCTTGGGGAACACCAGATATCAGTCCTGTTTTACTAGATGATTTTTTATTGACTACTGTGAATTGGACAGAAAATTAAAAATCCAGTCCCACAACTAAGACAATATCACATGGACACATAATTTGATTAGAAGCCAGTTGTGAGGAATAGTGTCAAAAGCCTGTTAAAAACCTAAAAATATGGACTTATCTGAGATCCTCTGTTGATAGCAATAATTAATTCATGTGAATAAGGAGCTAGCTGTGTTTCACAAAAGGAACCTGACGTGGATCTGAATTTGGTGGAGTTAGATGGTATAGAAAACGCAAAAGAGGTACTAACCAGCGGTACCTATTATAGTGATGAAGGTGATGATGTTTCAGGTGATGTTGTGACGCCGAAAGTTGTTAAGGAGGGTAATAAGGACGGTGTAGCATTAGTCTTGTCAGCTATTGATGAATTTGTGTGTGTGTCGGCTGATATTGGTGAATTACTTTTGAAGGAAGGTAGTAATGATGTTTTATGTGATGAAGTTACGAAAGTTGAAGCTGCTAGAATTGATACTTCAGAGAGGTAGGAGTAATGCCATGCACATATTGTCTATAAGGAGAGTATACAGAAGGTTTCTCATTCAGAAATGGTGACTGAGAGATGGTCATGTCATGCCTTATGTAAGAAGAAGAAACGTCTACCAGCATATGTCAGAATTCCACTGTAGCAGGGTTGTGGCCTATTGAGACTGCATTTTATCGTTCTTCAATATCTGCTCATGTTGTTTTGTAATTTATGTCTGTTTCCCAAAGGGAAGTGCTTAATTGGCCCCCTCAACTAGCCCCTGAGAGAACAGACATATTGTGTATCCAGCCATGCAGCACTGTACAGTTAGGCGACATACCTTGTGTCAGGAAATGGACTATCCAGGTGGACTGTGTATGATGTATCGACTGCAATGGACTGATAGCACTGCCACCATTGTTGCAGTTATCTTTGATGTAGAAGCAGCTAGAGGATAGCTGACAGTGATGCACCCAGTGACAACACAGGACACAGAAATGGCACCATGTGTCTTCTCAGATGAGCTCCATTTCTATGTAATCCATTGTGATGGATTTATCCATGTGCAGAACTTTTAAGGGGAATGAAAACTGCCAGACTACATTTATAATCAATATACATGCACAGCACCTGACATAACAATGTGGCATGCCACTTGGTGCACAACGTGATCATAGGGCTGTATGCATTGCTTGTGTACATTCAATACTAAAGTACGGTACCATTTTCTGGGGAAATGCACACCAGGCCAAAACAGTTTTCAGGAAACAAAAGGCAATTATAAGAATAATGAAACAAGTGAGCAGCAGAAAATCACGCAAACCTTTCTTTAAAGATCCAAAGATCTTACCCCTTCCCTGCATTTATATCCTGGAAGCAGCCATGCATGTCAAAAAAAAAGTATGCTGAGAAAAGAAAAGCTTTTTCCTCAAAACAAAAGTGTCCATGATTACATTACTAGGTCAGACAGTGAATACATGTCAGTCATTGGAACACTACATTATGCCAAAAAGGAGTATATCATGAAGGGAAAAAACTATACAACAGATTACCAAGACCTATAAAATCTCTTCCTGAACTACAGAGCTTTAAAAAGTCTGTGACAGCCTACCTTCTGAAAAACTGCTACTATTCAATGTCACAGAATCTTATGCAAGAAATAATGGGTTTTGTATCTTTAATTGTAGAAATAAGTTATAAATATACAGTGTTTAATAACATTTGTAACTATTAGCTGCATAGATCAAATTTGTTATAAAAATTTAAATGATATACCGTATGTTTGATGTTTGTAAAACCAATAGGCAAAAAGGTTTCTGTCCAATAAACTTTGTACTATATATGTACTCAGAAAGAGATTTACATGGACAAACAAATAAATAAATAATGAAGAGTGCATTTTTTCCATGTCCACTTGTTTTTATAATTACAGTTTTAGCACCTTTCACAGCAACAGTTCAGTTACTCGGCATCAGATGCCAGAGGAGTTTCGCCCATATTTACTACTTGGCTTAGTTCCATACTGGTTTTCTTTAGGTGTTGAATGATAAAGCAATGGAAAGATAATATTTTCTCTTCATACTCTTGTGGCTTTTTCTGGGATATTTTGGTTCTGGTTTGAATGCTACGTCTACAATGTTTCATAAACCTGCAGCACCAACCAACTCCACCATTAAAGTCTGTTAAGTTCCACTGCAGCACTAGCTTACAGGCATGTATTTGAATCATTTTTGTATTAATTCCAATGCCTTTTGTCAGTGTCCTTGAACCCACTTCACTACATCATCTTCTAGTTTTGCCCATTTTACATTCAATCATCTATTTGCACATTTAGTCTTCCTCATTTTTTTCAGTTTTTCTTTACTAGCTGGCCAATCGCTAATGGTTTTTTCTGCTGGTGGAGGGCTGAAATGCCACTCAGTTGCTCTGTTTCCATATTCTTCTGCATATGTTATTACTTTTAATTTATAGACTGCATCACATGAATATCTTTTATTTCATTATGAAACCATCTACTAACAAAAATATTGTACTGTTACCAATAACATAGATCACTTTCAATTAAAGTGCACTGGCACCACAGACTGCCATGATGCATTATAGACTAGACAGCATTCTGTGTTTATGATGGCAGGACAGGAGGGAGACAATGTTAGCAAGCTTATGAATCCCCACAACTCATGTTCATCGCATCAGTGCACTTCTGTTGCCAGCTGTATCCATTGTTGTCAGATAGAGATGGGTTTCTGCAGCATGAGTGTATGACCAATTTAAAACAGGTGGGAATTTTATATCAAACACTGGACATTTCTATATTTATTTCAAGTATAAGACTTAACTGAATTTTGAAGGCAATTTTTCTGAGAAAAAAATGCGCATTACAGTCTGCAAAATACAGTAGTTTAGCATATGATAGTGCCAATGCACCTAGCTGCAGCACAGATTTGTTTATATGTAATGGAAAGTAATTATGAGTGACAATACAATTGGCCTTGGTGAACAGGAAAGAACTCGTAGATATGCAGTCAATCAGGCATTGGGGAAGGTTGTGCTCAGTGACAGCAAGGCCATGGGAATTGGAGATTTTAGTGTAGTGGGATGTGGCATACCATCTGTGATGAGGAGGATGCAAGGAAGATCATGCTGGTTTTCTGGAATGGGGTCACTCTGGCAGTACTTATAGGTGTACATGTTTGACAGCTGCTGAAGACCATTAGCCAGGTTCATATTCACAGTGATGGAGCCTTTGTTGGCAGGTAAGATTGTTTCGTCAGGATCAGTTTTTAGGTGATGAATTGTACTTATTTCTAATGATGTGATGCTGTTTTCCTTGTTGAGGGATTTGGTGAATAATGGTGAGACACGGTTTGAGGTTAGGAACTTCTGGAAAGTTACCAGAGAATGATTCAGTAGAAGTAGGGGTGGATAACAGTTAGATGGAGCAGTATACTGAGTAAGGGAAGGTTCAGCAGCATTGGTTTTAGGTCGAGTCTGATTGTTAAGGTTGGAGAAAAAAACATGATTTCACTGTAGGACAAAATGGGAAGGATATGCAATTAAAAAGCCCAGCATGACTGAATTTTGGGGTGGACCAAGCAGTGAGGGCTTTGGAAAGGACTGATACCGCAGAGGGATACGCTATAATTATAATGCTGATTCAAAGTCACAGTGGGTCATATACAGAAATTATCATTGTTTTACTTGGATATAATGTGCATAAAAGTTTTGTTTTTGGTAATATTAATACTAATGTGGATAATTCTAAAGTTAGCCTTCAGTTACATACTTTGAGATGATCAGTTTCTACTGGCTGAACAGTATATCATCAGGGCAGAAAGGATACTTACATCATGTTATCTCAACCATTTAGCTGAGAGGGTGTGTGTTTGAATGTTGTGAAACCTATGCTGTCAGATCATGGTGGCATATATCTGAATCTAATTGGGCTTCATAATGACCATGGGCAAACAACACAATCCTAGGCTATGAGGTAGATAAATGATACGGACAATAAAATCTTCATTCAGATTTATTAATATGTGTAAGTATTTCACTGCTATGGAAAAATCATGCAAATACTGAAGCATTTAATTGTTTCCTAGATCTTTAATTAATGCTGTCCACTGAAGCCAAAATTAAATCAGTTGCATGGCAAGAAGCAAAAGATATCTGTTGTCCACTTGTTTACACCCTACTTTCATAATCCAAAGATTTCACTAAGTAATTAATTCCTTTTGTTGCTGCTTGGCAGGGCAATGTTATGCTTAGAAATAAAAGATCAAAAATTTTGATGTTTTACAGTATTCAGTAAGTTAGTTAACAAGTTCTAATCCTACAAGGCAATCATCAGACAATAACTGTCACCATCAAAGAGGATACAGTACTCATGAATAACTTTGAAAATGATAATACATGTGGAGGCTGAGATGTTAGAACGGAGTGAATGTTGTCGTTGATAGTGCAGTTGTAATATAATTGAAAGAACTGTGCTAAACAGTAAGAAATAAATGTGATGTGAACATATCAGAAAACAGTAATACTGGTTCAGATATGTAGAATATGTACCATACACATATATTGTACTACAACACAGTTCAACACAATTTTTTATTACATGAGCAGTCAACATCCAAACATTAGTTCAAAATATAGACTGACAGTAAACACACGAACTTGCTACATATTGATGTTGACATCAGTTAACAAAGAGGTTGTCTCAAAGCATACAGAGAAACTGCAACAGCCAACATAACAGCCTGCCTTCTTGCTCTCAATAGCCAATGGTACACAAATGTGCAACTTTCCATTTAAGATGACAGGCAGTCTGGCTGGAATGACTGAAGTTAGCAGTCACATGCATGTGAGGTGTGCTAGTCTGTGTGAATGTATGTGCATTTCTCTTTCTGAAGAAAGCTTTGGCTGAGAGCTTATATGTGCCTGTCTGCAACTCAACGTGTCATCTTTACTGTGAGTAGCAATTTGTCTTTTGCATAATGTTGTTCATATTACAACCTGAACTTTCCATTATTTGAGTCAGCTTTCTATTTACAATGCTAACAACCTCATTTCTGTTCCATAGTACAAATAATATTTCCAAGCAGAGTTAGAGACCATGACATTTATTACCTCCACAAATGCCAATAGCACAGTTCCAACTGACCACATCTTACAGAAAAGAAAACCACAAACTGAAAATTATACCCCTCCTGTATTGTCTTTCTGCTCTTCCTTTCAATGTTTCCAGAGAGTGGAGTGGTGCACTATCTCTTACCAAGCACAGATTATCAGAGTATGTAGCCAAAACATTGAAATTCTGCAACTATAAAACATCATACCTTGTGAGGGACACCATAGCACAGTAAACTTCTATCACCAAGAATAAGACTCAGTTACTAGACAACATGTTGTATACTTGTCTTGACTTACAATACATTTCATATTTGCATATCAGGCGGAGGAACAGGAGCTACATTGGCTGAACATGAACATAGCTGTAAGCTGCAGAATTCTATCTCCATATGTCCTGAACATCCACAGTACCAGGTTCTCCATGTGTTAAACATAGGGAGGAAACGGAATGTGTTGCAAGTGCTGGAGGTTGATGAAAATCTGCCATGCAGTTTTTGTTTAATGTTAAATAATAAACTCAGATTAGTGCTTCCCCTCTCTTAAACTTCATTTAAGCTCTAAATATCTCTAATTCTGTCAGCAATGTCTTTTCTTTCCCTTTTACTCTAGTTTACCTCACACCTTATTATAAATTTTATTGCTACTGTTAATGTATTTCAAACTGTTATGTAGTCTGTTGCCTGATAATATAGACATATTTCCTATAGTAAATAGCAATCCTTGATGATTACTGACATGCAGTTTAGCTTATGTATTTCCAGCTGTATTACAGTTGTTAAGATATTCTCTACTTTACTTCTGTATTACCTTTCTTATATAATACTTTTTCAAGCTATTCTCTGGTACTCAAGAGCATGTATCTTATCCTTATCTCATTTCGATTCTTAGTTTACTTTAAATTTTTAGATATTCTGTTATTTTACTATTCCTTTTGTTGACTGTAAATCTTCATAGTTTCAAATTTAAATATCATTTATGAAATACCTATAAGAGTTACAAAGTTAAAGAGTTACACACAGGTGTAGTGTGATTTTTCCTCATGTTTTCCTCATGTTGTCCTCCCTTCCTTTCACCTCAGCCTACTGACCATACACAGGTTTTTCAGTTTTTAGTCATAATGTTTTCTGGTATGTTCCCTTCTAAACTATTTACTGTTTAGTTTATGTATTTTGGATTATGTTATAGCTGCACTGTGAGAGACACATATGCTTGGAAATATTTCTGTCAAAAACCCTCTACCCCAAGTATATAACAGATATTGCTGGTATCAACAAACTGAGCACCTCAAGAAAAGGATGTCTATAGTTTCTCTAAGTTTATCCTCAAAAGTGAGTTGGGTACCATCAGTCATCCCCCAATTTTAGTTACAAGTAGGATATCTAGAGGAAGCACATTTCCTGACTGCTTGCCTCTGTACCAAAAAGAAGACAGACATAATAATCTTGGTAGCTGTAGAACATCCAGGTGGCATTTTTCTTAGTTTGAAAATTACACTTAGTTTTTGAAAAGTTCTCCTTCTAGAAACAACTTTTTCTGTTTCTTAGCGTTTATTCTTTTTTAACTCCATTGCTACCTGTTATCATAGGTTTTCATTAACAAAACCATTTAATGGATACTTCTGGCATCACACTCATTGAGAACTGTAAATGATGCAGTTTTATAAATAATAAAATAAGGTTACTCTTAGGTATCAACACATGTAGGATTAAAGAAGGAAAATATAGTGTTGCAGAAGATAGTTCTTAAAAACCAAATTTAGGAGATAGAAACTCACAAAAAACCTACAGCCCTACTGCAATATTAAAAACTGTTGAAGCTACAAGTAAAAGAACTAACTAAATTATATCTGTTAAACAAAGCTCTATTATTGGTGTTAAAAAGGACTATCTAGAGTTAACCCACACCACTCTAATGAACAAGAGTAAAACATCTGACTGGTACTGCTACTACTGCTACACATATAACTACTAAATCTAGTACCTAGAACACAATGGCCTGTAAAAAACTCAGGCTGAACTTTAAAAAGACTCAGTTCTCAAATGAAAATATACAAAGGTGTCCTGTTTACAGAAGATGTCAATGTTAGTAGTGAAGGACAGATTTATCATAAATGATATGTTAATAAGACAATAGTTCTGTGCACTCAGTCCTTAGTTATGGAATCACATTTTAAGATTCAGCTGACCAAAACTAGGGCAAAATTTCTTAACTGTATCACACAGGAAAAGAAAAAAAACTGTACAATTAATGCAGCTCAAAGAAAATATATATTACAGAACAGTAGATGTTAATTGCATCATGTGACTACATTACCTAATCTGTTGTGGACATAAAAATGTGTTTCTTACAATAATCACTGTCTCCATTATAATATGAACAGAGGCACATTTAGATTCCACAAAATTATAAAGAAAAAACTTAATTCAATATAAAACAATCTGTCCATAGTACACAGTAAAGCATTTAATAAAATCTATTATTTGAAAGTTTGGCCTATATCTTCAAAGTATAATTCATATTGTTGGTATCCCTACTGCCCTAGATCTGGGATGGATAATACCAAATTCCTGTCACCTTTCAAATTTCAACATTACTTTCATATTTCGATGGTTCCCATTTCAATGTTTCAAATAGAAATATGTGACCGCGAAGGGAATGTAATGGAAGGTTGTGAATATCATCATGGTTGTTGAATGTGTGTGTGTGTGTGTGTGTGTGTGTGTGTGTGTGTGTGTGTGTGTACATGTACGTGAGTGGAAATGTGTAGTGACTAATTATGAGATACAAGCGAACAATATAACATAGTTAGGGAATTATTTGTTGGATTGTTTGCAAGTATGTATGTAAGGAGCAAAACGTTGCCCACAATATATAATTATTTTTGAAAGTAGACTGCACAAGCAATCATGTGCAATAATATGTGAATTACTTACTCTTTAATTATGTTTCACCTTTGTACGGTACCAACCAGCCCAAAATGACAAACATTTTCGATTAAATTTCTTAGACGAAAAAAATGACTAAAATCGAAACGCGTGAGAGAACTTTTAAGAAGAAAATAGGAAGAATAAGTGAATACCAAGTAATCATAATAGTGCTGGGGAAAACAAGACTGGATGGATTTCATGAATGCATTAATAACTGTATTAACTTGTGTTACATTTTAAGCTTGAACTTCAAAAATGACAAGAAACTACGTTGTCTATCACTTAGGTGCAGTGTAAAGATATTTCCCAAAAAAATATTATTGTGTGTTAAGGTGATTAAATTATTAAAATTCAAAACGTGAGCAAGTGTAGATGAGCTACCAGCACCACTCGTAAATAAAGCCATTTCATAAGTCGCAAAGTCCTTAGTACATAAGTTACTGATACTTATCATCCTGAGATGAAGTCTTCCAAACTTTACAAAATTCAGAAATAATACTGTTATTCGAAAGCAGAAACAGATAAAACATTGAAAAACACTGACTCATACTATTTTCCCAACATTCTCCACAGTACCTATGTGTTAGACTGATAAAACGATGCATCGCAAAATTCTTCAGTGACTGTAAGTTACTGAACCGTAATCTTCATGGTTACTGAGTATGTCGAACTGTGTGAGAAAACAGTATCAGATAACACTTACGAAAACTATATAAACCAAGTAAAAAGAGAAGTAGTAGCATACTGATGTCTCAAAAGCCCTCAGTGCTGTTAATTGGTTGTGGAAGTCACATCAACTCATTCTAATCACAAAGTCAGATTGGTACCTGATAACAATTATGCACCTTAGAGATGGTTGTGTTAATGGTCTGATGCAATGGAAACAAAAACAGTGTACCATGTGCCTCTTTGCTCATCAACAGCACATTCTAACCATAAAGCGAGACTTGTGTTTGATCATGATCATCTGCATTACTGAGACATGGAATGATACAGTGAAAGTTGGGAGATTAATCCAATATAACAGTGTACTTGGTACTTTGCTGCTTTTCACTTACACACACATACAAATGTATTTTGATGATACGAGCAAAACATTACAGGTTCTTATCGAAATCGTAATTAAAATGCAGACATATGCACAGCACTCGATACAAAACCAATGCACACAATCTGAATTCAGGGTATGTGAATCTCACTAAAATCATGTTTGTCAGTACACTGCCAATTTACATGAAAGAGTGGTAGAGGAAACATAGTTTGGATCAGAAATATAAAAAACATTTAGTACATTGGTACACACATTTTAATACCTTGAAAGTGCTATACTAGTCCCTTATGGATTTTGGCGGGCACATTTATATTTTATTGTATCTGCGTTTTATCTCTTCTGTGTCTGCTTCATACACTCTCACCTAAAACGGTATCTTGCCAGAAAAAACATGGCAGAGAAATGGTCATGAAACTTTGTAAATGAAATGGTCTGGAGTGTGTGTGTGTGTATATGGGTGAGTGATTTTTTAAAGTTTTGTAGAGTGATGCTCAAATATCTTTGTTAGAGTAACTGTAATAATGTCATTAGATACAAAACACAAGATCGCAAAAAACAAGAATGGGATGTGTCCTTTGGTTAGTAACCGTCTCAGCATTCCTCTTAATTTAGGAAAGGTTCAGGAAAGCTAAATCTGCATGGCCAAATTGAGATTTGAATCCCACTCCTTCTCTTTCTGAAAGTTTGTGGCAGCAATTTATTCATGACATAAATTATTAACGATCCCTGTATGAATTCTAAAATATTTTCAAAACAGATGACAAAAACTTGGATGTATGTGATGTATATATATAATAAATTCACGTATCACAAGTCAGATTTTAGTATTTAGGAATACTGGGTTTATGAGACAGATTACAAGTTCCTTTACAAATTTCAAGATGGAGGACCGAAACTTTGCAGAACCAATGCAAGTGTGTCGCTTTTATCCCACGTCTACTTTAAAGGGTATGAAGTTAAGATATACAAGAAGGAACATTCTATCAAGCCACCTACCGTTACGCATGAATACGATAGTAGTCCGTGACATTATATTTTTCGGCGGAAACTAAGGCGATGGTATCACTTGTTCTCTCTAGCGTTTGGCGCCAAATTACAAATTGAAAAAAGAAGCTACTCTTCCTAAGAACTTTGAGGGTAACGGTAATGCAGACGATGTCACTTACATCACCGACAGCACGTTTCGAAGATTAGGGAGGCAATGGTCCATTTCATACACATCCTTTTAAATCCTATAAAGAACGAAACAGCAGAGACATTCCTAACTGAACAGAGTGCGCACAACATAAGGAAACGGTATACAAATCTGTCTGAACCACCATCGCTGCTCTGCACTGGGGAACGCCAGAAATCACTTCTGTTTTACTCGACGACTTTCCGTCAATTACTACGAACTGTGACGTCTCTGACAGGAAATCACAAATCTAGTCACATAGCTGAGACGATATTCCATAAGCACACAGTTTGGCTACGAGCCGCTTGTGTGGTACAGTGTCAAAAGCCCTCCGGAAATCCAGAAATACGGAATCGATCTGAGATCCCTTGTCAGTAGCACTCAACACTTCATGTGAATAAAGAGCTAGTTGTGTTTCACAGGATCGATGTTTTCTAAACCAATGTTGACTGTGTGTCAATAGACCGTTTTCTTCGTGGTAATTCATAATGTTGGAACACAATATATCTTCTAAAATCCTGCTGCATATCGACGTTAACGATAAGGGTCTGTAATTTAGTGGATTACTCCTACTCCCTTTCTTGAATATAGGTGTGACCTGTGCAACTTTATAGTCTTTAGGAACGGAACTTTCGTCGAGCGAACGGTTGTACATGATTGTTAAGTATGGAGCAAATCCAGCAACATACTCCGAAAGGAACCTAACTGGTATACAGTTTGGACCAGAAGACTTGCTTTTATTAAGTGATTTAAGTTGCTTCACTACTCCGAGGATATTTACTTCTACGTTACTCATGTTGACAGCTGTTCTCGATTCGAATTCTGGAATACTTACTTCGCCTTCTTTAGTGAAGGCATTTCGGAAGACTGTGTTTAGTAACTCTGCTTTTGCAGCACTGTCTTCGATAGTATCTCCATTGCTATCGCGCAGAGAAGGCATTGATTGTTTCTTGCCGCTAACATACTTGACTTACGACAAGAATCTCTTTGGATTTTCTGCCAGGCTTCGAGACAAAGTTTCGTTGCGTAAACTGTTATAAGCATCTCGCATTGAAGTCCGCGTTAAATTTCGAGCTTCTGTAAAAGATCGCCAATCTTGGGAATTTTGCGTCTGTTTCAATTTGGCATGTTTGTTTCGTTGTTTCTGCAACAGTGTTCTAACCCGTTTTGTGTACCAAGGAGGATCAGCTCCGTCGTTTGTTAATTTATTTGGTATCAGTCTCTCAAGTGCTGTCAATACTATTTCTTTGAATTTAAGCCACATCTGGTCTACACTTATATTATTAATTTGGAATGAGTGGAGATTGTCTCTTAGAAAGGCGTCAAGTGAATTTTTATCTGATTTTTTTGAGTAGGTACAGTTTTCGCACATTTTTCTAGGATATGGGGATTACAATATTCAGTCTCGCTACGACAACTCTGTGTTCACTAATCCCTGAATCAGTTTTGATGCTCGTTATTAACTCAGGATTATTTGTTGCTAAGAGGTCAAGTGTGTTTTCACAACCGTTTATATTCGCTCGAAATAATTTTCAGATAATGCTTTTAGCACAATTTCGTGTGATATTTTATGCGTACCTCCGGAATTAAATACATATTTTCGCCAACATATCGAGGGTAAATTAAAGTCACCACCAACTGTTATCACATGAGTCGGGTACGTGTTTGAAATCAAACTCAAGTTTTCTTTGAACCTTTCAGCAACTGTATCATCTGTATTGGGAGGTCGGTAAAAGGATCCAATTATTGTTTTATTACGGTTGCCAACAATGATCTCTGCCCATACTAACTCACAGGAAGTATCTACTTCAATTTCGCAACAATAAACTACTTCTGACAGCAACAAACACACCACCGCCAATCGTGTTTAGCACACCGTTAGGTTCTTCGCAAAAATTTCGGCTGAGCTTATATCCGGCTTTAGCCAGCTTTCAGTGCCTATACCGATTTGAGCATCAGTGCTTTCTATTAGCGCTTGGAGCTCTGGTACTTTCCCAACACAGCTACTACAATTTACCACTGTTATACCAATGGTTCCTGTATCTACGTTCTTCCTGTGTTCAGCCTGCACCCTTTGTGACTGAAGCCCTTCTTGTGTTTTCCCGAGACCCTCTAACCTAAAAATTCGCCCAGTTCACCCCACACAGCCCCTACCCGTGTAGCCACCTCCTGCGTATAGTCGACACCTGACCTATTCAGCGGAACCCGAAACCCAACCACCTTTTGGCGCAAGTCGAGGAATCTGCAGCCTAAACGGTCGGAGAACCGTCTGAGCCTCTGATTCAGACCCTCCACTCGGCTCTGTAGCAGAGGTCCGCAATCAGTCCTGTCGACTATGCTGCAAATGGTCAGCTCTGCTTTCATCTTGCAAGCAAGACTGGCAGCCTTTACCAGTTCTGTTAGCCGCTCGAAACCAGACAGAATCTCTTCTGATCCAAAGTGACACACATCATTGATACCGACGTGAGCAACCACCTGCAGTTGGCTGGAGCCTATGTTCTTCATGGCATCCTTTGGGATGGGATCCTTTCCTCATCTGGAATGACTCCACCCGGTATGTACACAGAGTGTACATTGGTTTTTTTACCCTTGTCAGCCAAGTCCATAAGGGGCCCCATAACGTGCCTAACATTGAAGCTCCCAGCTACCAACAATCCCACCCCCTGCGATTGCCCAGATCTTGCAGGCTGAGTGGTTTCCTCCGAAACAGGACAGGCGACAGCACCTGGCTCAGTGACAGTGTCAGCCACACACAGAACCTGGAACCTGTTGGTCAGACAAACCGAGGAGGCCTTACGTGTGGCTGCCTGGGAAGTCTTCCGCCACCTGCTTCGCCCTGGGGCGACCTCCGACTCGACCACAGGTGAAGGGTCAGCTTCAGTGCAAGCAGTAACTGGGTTGGCCACCGGTGAGGACCGATCAGAGGACTCTGACGTGCTGGACGTCCGTTGGATCCCCACGGCTGTCCCACAACAGTGGTGCCCATCCATTGCAGCCTCAAGCTGTGTAACCGAAGCCATCACAGCCTGAAGCTAAGAGTGAAGTGTCACCAACTCGGCTTGCATCCGCACACAACAATCGCAGTCCCTGTCCATACTAAATATGGTGGAAAGCTGAACTACGTAATAATTAGTAAATGAAATCAAATTAAGTAGCGTCTTATCAAAAACCAATTACAAGTTCAACACAATTTCAAATAGGAGCTATTGGAAACTAACAGAAATTTCCAGACAGGTAAATTGCTAAGTCATTAAAGAAACTCGGCTCATCTGCAAGTACTACATATTCCATGCTAAAAGGCATGCACGATGGACGAATTATGGCTTAACATTAGATAAACAATTCTAAAAATGTATAGCATTTTACTCACCGCCAAATTCTGCAACTGAAGATATAACAATATATTCCAAGTAACCTTAATTTGTTATACATTACTTAAATGTACAGAACGCGAAATATGTGCAAACGTTGCAGAAAATACAACCTCATGACGAACAACAATAAATAGTGTAGAAAACTGCTTATGGAGGTCTCTAGTGCACATTCCTTCATGTGATTCTAAAATCAGTCACTAGACTAAAGTACCAAAGAAAAAGTATTACGTGTGATAAGGTACACTACCTCCTAGATACAACAACAGAAGGATGGGCGAACTGGTAGCAGCCGACGTGAGAGATCAGTTTGAGTACAGCAGAAATGTAGGATCCGAACCTACGAATTGTTTTAGAAGATAAGCTGAAGCAAGACAAACGTACCTACAATTACAGGAACTCGTGAGAAAATGCTCGTTCTACAACTTGTCTTAGAAGACTGGTTTATTTCATTCACAAATTTATAACAAAAGTTTGTGATAACTTGGCTCGAATACACTGTTAGAAACTATGAAGTTATCAGGAATAAATTACAGCGACCAGAAGGTCTTCAATTTTTAAAGACCAGACTGCAGTTCAAAGGGTCGAATGACATGAAGGGGAAGCAGGGCTAAGAAGGGAGTAAGACACGGTTGTAGTCTAACCGTGACATTGTTCATTGTGTACCTTAAGGAAATAGTTAACAAAGCACGGAGAAATTTAGAAAGGTACTTAAAGTATAGGTAGAAAAAAAACTTCAAGATTTCCCGATGATGCTGCAATTCTGTCAGAGGCGGCAAACTTGTCTGAAGGCCTGTTGAACAGAATGGATAGTGTCTTTATGAAAAGAGGCTATAAAATAAAGAATATGAGAAGTAAAAAAAGATGATGGAATTTCACTGAGTTAAGTCAGTTGATGATGAGGGAAGTACGAATACTAATACTGACGCTGACAGAAGTACGATGACAAGTAGAAGAGTTCTGCTATCTTTGAACAAGGTAAGAAGATATGAGATGTAGACTAGAGAGAGTATTTTTTCAGAGGAATGCTGAAGAATGGGTGGGTATGTTGGATTACTAATCAAGAGATTCTGAGTTGAATCCGGAGGAAAAGATATTAGTAGCACTAGTTAACTAAAAGAGTGAGGTGGGTTGGATACTTGGTACGAGTCACACTGAGGCATCAGAGAATAGCTAATTTGGTGATGGAAGGAAATGTGAGGGATCAAAATCGGAGACGGAGTCCAGCACTTTATAACAGTGGCCAGCTTTTACTAGTTATGCGTAGATGAATGACCTGCACAAGGTAGACGAGTATTAGGACTGTACATGAAACAACAGTACACGAGGACGGTTGACAACAGTATCAGTAACCTCTGTACAGATGTTACTGTTCAGTGCCTTGCCGTGTTACATGCGTTTTGTGATCGTAAGTTGTACGTCACTGCAGTGCTTGTCAATCGATTAGCTAAAGCAGCACCATAACTGATGAAAATCCTTCTCCTGTATCTGATCCTCCTTTCATGAGTAACTGGCTGTTGTTAAAACATTCATACTGAACAATTTCCTCATATCTTACGCAGTAACGTTTAGTAATTTCGCGAATCGGAGTCTACTACTAATACGCTGTTTGTCACGGAAATTGCAAAGACACACGACATACTGGCATGAAATGAAGTGTTCCACATTCTATGCAGATGATTAGCAGAACGGCTGGCAACTGATGGACCGCAGTCGGTATTCATAAAGCGGAAGGCTGAAAACTGTGCCAGGAATAAATGTTTTAAAATCTAAATTCAAGAGGTCGTTGTCTCTCGTTGCGCGTGCCGTTAAGTCCTTTCACAATAGCAATAGTACTACTGAACAGAAGGCGCAACAGCTTTTTAGAGTAGACTCGTAACTCTGTCTTACACTAGCATGATGACATGTCTAAACTCAACAACGCTGCCAGGCGGCTGTCTGTCGACTAGTCAATTGTATGTTGCCTTATTGCTATGACACATCTAGCGGAGAGCAGATCACAGCATGCTTGAGCATATTTCTATGTGGCGTACGGGTGCTCGAGCATACCAAGATTCGAACTGATGTCGCAGATAAATTTCAACATTGCTAACGTTGAAATAAAGTAAAGTAAATTACTCGCAGAAAAAAAAAAAAAAAATCTGTGCGTGCATTCTCGAGCATCGCCTTTGATGCGCTAGGAGACCAGGATTCATTGTTTACTTTCCTTCAAAGTCAGCAATGTTTCAGTTTGTTTGGCAGCGAAAACTACGCTGCTAGGATCCCCGCCAGGTGTGTTTGCACCCTTGTCGCCGAAAGCGTGTGTTGCAATGTGGATACTAGCAGGCCGGGGGCCTGGAGAGGCCGGAGAGGATGACATTCATCGACGAGACCTCATGCGACGCGGACGTTCGTTTGGCTCTTTTATTGACGTGTACTAATAATATTTTATGCATCAATAAATAAGTATCCAAAATAGCCTAATGTCGACAGTGAAAATAGAAAGTTTCTGACTGTCTGAGCCAAACAGTAATATTTTACACTGCCTGATAACGCCAAAACAGTTCCAGTTTACCTCACATGCAACAAAGCCTCGCCCTTGTTAAAAATACTAATTTAATGCTATACTACAAAACAGATCCTCACAAGTTCCACAAAAACTTTCCTCCTGACAGTGTAGGGCGTGAAGATAAACTTCAAGCATATTTAAAATCTCAGAAAAATTGCAAGACCATTCTAGCTTGGTGCAGGAGCGATCAAGAAAGCACCGCAGGATGCGAGCTGAAAGTTTAATGAGAACCAGAAAGCATTTTCAGACTTTGACATAGTAAAAAAATGTTATGTTGGAGGTGACCACTGCACTTCATGGGGAAAAAGAAAACATTGTCACCCCTATGCAAGGTGTTCCGTTGTCTGCAAGAAACAATACAAGAAGAACATTAAATTTGGCTGCTGTCAACAAAAGCAACTTGCTTGAACTTTTACAAAAGACAAATGCTAGCCCATTGCTTTACAAGAATATATGACATTGTTGTTAATGAAGCATATCAGTTTTTGTGCGATTTTTTGATATTAAAGATAAGGTACTTAAGGATGAATTGCTAGGATGGCTCTGAGCACTATGGGACTTAACTTCTAAGGTCATCAGTCGTCTAGAACTTAGAACTACTTAAACCTAAGAAAATCACACACATCGATGGCCGAGACACGATTCGAACCTGCGACCGTAGCGGTCGCGCGGTTCCAGGCTGTAGCGCCTAGAACCGCTCTGCCACTTCGGCCGGCCAATTGCTAGGATTATTGTGGTTTCAGGCAAGGCTCACGAAGAAGACTTGATAAAGACTTTTTATGAATTCATTATAAAATTAAACATTAGTTATGGTAAATTTACTTTCCCTACAACTGACATTGCCTTGGCGACGATGGGCAAAGGAAAACGCTTGGTAGAGAATATCAGGGATAGGAATTCTTACCAGTGCATAAACGATCAGACAGTGCTTTGTGGCAAACTCGGTATTACGGTGGATGGGGTAATGGACAGCTTGGTCAAGTTGGTCAACTTTATGAGTTCTCGTTTTGCTCGTCAGCACAGACATTTCAGTGGGTTCCTGTCTGAATGTGATTCGGATTATTCTCACTTACTGTAACACAAAAAGGTTCATTGGCTAAGGGCCGAGCGGTTCTAGGCGCTAGTCTGGAACCGTGCGACCGCTACGGTCGCAGGTTCGAATCCTGCCTCGGGCATGGATGTGTGTGATGTCCTTAGGTTAGTTAGGTTTAAGTAGTTCTAAGTTCTAGGGGACTGATGACCTCAGAAGTTAAGTCCCATAGTGTTCAGAGCCATTTGAACCGATTTTTTTCATTAGCTAAGCAAAGGACAAGCAGTACGACGTTCCTGGAACATAAAATAACAATGAATCTCAATCTTCGAAAACTTATGAAACACAATAAGCAAGTGAATATCCGCAATCCATAGCAAACGAGGGCAATATGCTGGATGTGGCTTTCCTGAAAGACATTCTCCAATATTTAAATGCACTAACTATCGATATATATGGAAACGGGAAGTAAATATGTGATCTTATACAAAGTGCGCCTGCTTTCCGTCACACAATAAATATCGTTGAAAACGATGTGAAAATCAAGAATATACTGATTTTGTCACAATACTTAAACACAAGAGGAAGATTTACTAAATAGACAGTGCAGTAGTTTTAACTTTTATAACAGATCTAGGCAGGAAAGTTTGAGGAGTCCAATACTTTGCAGAAATAGGGAAGCTTAAAATCGCCACATGGTGTTTCTTAGTCAGCACGTTGGACTGATGTGCCTACAAAGTTGTTCTATTTCCCAAAGCATTCGCTTCACTTCACTTCACTTGGACAAAGATATTTCCAAGAAAATGTACAAAACTGTATATAGTAAAGAGTTTGGGAGCAAACATCTTTCCCGAAGTATGAAAATTGCAAAAGACTGACTACTTACATTGCTTCTATGTCTGGCTCTACCGGTATTTGAAACAATGTTTTGGAAAATAAATTGGATTCAAAGTTGACGAACGTCCATTGTGAAGACACTCTTCACATGAGTTGCTCTCCTAGAGAACGGAACTATAAAAACTAATAAAAAATTGGCCCAAGACAGCAAATGGAAGTTTTCATACTAATTTGTAAATCAATCCTATCTTATTTTTAAAAGTAAAAATAAAAACTAAAAACCTATCTGTACCTATAATATGAGTTTCTGTAAGGAAATCATAACCTTCTTAAAAACGAAAATTTGTCAGTATTTTATTTCTCGTTATTCTCGGAAAGTTGATAGAATTTCACAAAAGCGTGCGGATTCCTCTAAAATTTACTTGTTATCCCATGTATTAACCCCGAGTAAGGAGGCGTAGTGGTTAGCTCACGATGGCTCAGATGT
Source organism: Schistocerca americana (assembly GCF_021461395.2). NCBI lineage: Eukaryota > Metazoa > Arthropoda > Insecta > Orthoptera > Acrididae > Schistocerca > Schistocerca americana. The sequence goes on from NW_025725942.1 coordinate 73,599, forward strand.
CCATCCTGCCATCCAGATTTAGGTTTTCCTTGTTTTCCCTAAATCATGTGAGGCAAATGCAAGAATAATACCTCTGCAAGGGCCAGAATGGTTTGTGCCCCTTCTCTAATGCCTCGCTGTCAACGGGACGTTACATTCTAATCTTCCTTCTTCCCCCCTGCCTGAATTTACATTCAGAGCAGCGGTACGATGTAGACAGGCGTAACGTCAGTAATATTTTGTATATAAGGTCAGATTACGCAACACTTTACTCATTCAGATGTCGCAGTGGAATGTTGTTTGTTTGTGTAAAGACTGTGACTGTGATATAGCTCGTATAAGAAGAAGAAATGTCTATTTGTACCAATATATGTTGGTAGAATAGTGACGTATCGAGAATGGGGTTTATCGTTCTGCGATATTGCTCCTCGTACTGGCCGAGATCTCGCGACCGTCTTGTGATCGTGGAATCATTGGGTTCAGGAGGGCCAACTTCAACAACATGTAGGATTTCAACAGCCTACGCGATTAGTAGTAGTTGTTGTTATTTTAGTAGTGCCCACGTATCGTTGAGCGTTAATTGAAGCACTGTGTTCCAGAAAGTCAAAGAGCAGAGGGCCATCACAGTCAAAGAGAAAGGTCATCATGAGTTTCACGGAGCGGGTGTAACTGTTATTTCTACGACGATGCAGAAGTTTCTCTGGGAAGCCCTTACACATACAGTTCCGATCTCTCCCCAGGCGATTTCCATATTTTTGGAGCTTTGAGCCTTGAATAAAGACAGTCATAAACGTCGAAGAGGTGTACATCTGAGTACAATCATCGTTCCCTAGGCAACTGTAAACATTTTTCCCCATGAAGGTACTGACCGTCTTGTCTAACAGCGGGATAAATGTAGGAGTAGTTTCGGTGATTACTTTTGGATTAATAATACCCCCGCCCCCCGCTTCCCTACTTCCCTCAGCTACAGAACTGACGATTTCTTGATGCCTCAGTACGTGTCCCGTCAACTGATTCCTTCTTTTAGTCAGGTTGTGCCATAAATTTCGTTTCTCCCTGGTGTCACTGCTGCGAGTGGCGCGTCATAACTCCTCTACAACCTAGCAACGCATGTTGCACGCCACAGCCTAAATGCCAAGCTGAGCCGGCCGCTGTGGCCGAGCGGTTCTAGGCGATTCAGTCCAGAACCGCGCTGTTGCTACGGTCGAAGTTTCGAATCCTGCCTCGGGCATGGATGTGTGTGATGTCCTTAGGTTAGTTAGATTTAAGTAGTTCTAAGTCTAGGGGACTGATGACATCAGATGTTAAGTCCCATAGTGCTTAGAGCCTTTTGAACCATTTTTGAATATATGTCTATTTGCATTAAGCACCTCCACAGCAGTGACATACATGTCACTTAATACGATGGAATCAGAAATCTGTCATATAACATAGTATGAAGGTTGTCATGTATGTTACTGCTGTCAAATCTTAGACAGTGACAATTCTTGATAACATTTGACATAGCTGTCATATAGTGTAAAGATGGAACTGGCAGGTCAAAGGGACTACAATACCTGTCTTTTGGTATTTCTAAGATCATATATAGACATCTGCGACATTTATTCATACGTATAAATTACTGTTTTACGACAATTGGCATATGAAGGATTAGTATACAAAAGATATAAAATTGCAAAGTAATCCAACATATCACGTCAAATTAGACAACTTTACATGTAGGATTTAGACTCCAAATCAAACTTATTTACTTAAACCATTTTTGAAATTTTGCATGTACATCTTATTGCATAACTCTCTTTGTTCATTAAGTACGCTGTCCAGTTGTTTTATCATATGGCTGTATATATCAGTTTGTCCTAGAATATTTAATAACCTGTCTTTGATCATGGAGAATGGTGATGTTTTTGTCAGTGTCATTAGCTGAAAGTTTGTGTTCTCTTCAATGAGCGCTGAATGCTGAGTGACTGGTTGCACTAACATTAATTTATTCGCCAAATCTAGTTTTGGAGTTCCTCCCTGTTTGTCCAACATAAAATTGAAAACATTTACTACATGTTGTTTGTTTGGTTCTTATCCATCTCGTGTATAAGACGTGATCTTACATTGCTCTCCGCTCTGAAGCCAGTTTACGGCCTCGATATTCCAAACAAAAGACTTATTTTGTCAGAAATGTGACCCCAGTATGGTAATATTATCTACGTATCTTTTTGTACTTGCTTCCTCTTTTCTAATAATATCTGATTTCTATTGATCTGATTTCTATTCTTACTACGTTCTTTCTGTTTTTCCTCTATAATATCATAACTAATATTGGGTCATAGCCATTGTATGATGCTACCTTCTCCCGTGTGTGTAATTCAGTATTAACATTTGCCTAGTCTGAAGGGTATTCGATTAACTTGTTAATCGCTGTGTGGAAATACACTGAAAAGCCAAAGAAACTAGTACACCTGTCAAATATCGTGTAGGGCTCTTGCGAGCACGTAGAAGTGCCTCAATACGACGTGGCAGGGACTCGACTAATGTCTGAAGTAGTGCTGGAGGAAACTGACACCATGAATTCTGTAGGGCTATCCATAAATCCGTAAGAGTACGAAGGATGGAGATCTCTTTTGAATAGCACCTTGCAAGGCATCCCAGATATTCCTAATAATGTTCATGTCTGGGGAGTTTGGTGGCCAGCGGAAGTGTTTAAACTCAGAAGAGTGTTCCTGGAGCCACTCTGTAGCAATTCCGGAGGAGTGGAGTGTTGCATTGTACTGCAGAACTGCCGAAGTCCGTCGGAATGCACAATGGACATGAATTGATGCAGGTGATCAGACGGGATGCTTACGTACGTGTCATCTGTCAGAGTCGTACCTAGACGCATCAGGGGTCCCAAATCACTCCAATTGCACACGCCCCACACCATTACAGAGTCTCTAACAGCTGGAACAGTCCCCTGTTGACATGAAGGGTCCACGGATTCGTGAGGCTGTCTCCACACCCGTACATGTCCATCCGCTCAATACAATTTGAAACTAGACTCGTTCGACCAGGCAACATCTTTGCAATCATCAACAGTCCAATGACGGTGTTGACGGGCCCAGGCGAAGTGTAAAGCTTCATGACGTGCAGTCATCAAGGGCACACGAGTGGGTCTGAAAGGCGTTTCGTTGAATGGTTTGCACGCTGACACTTGATGGCCCAGCACTGATCTCTGCAGCAATTTGCGGAAGGGCTGCACTTCTGTCACGTCGAACGATTCTCTTCAGACGTCGTTGGTCTCGTTCTTGCAGGATCTTTTTCTGGCTGCAGCGATGTCGGAGATTTGATGTTTTACAGGATTTCTGATATCCACGATACACTCTGAAATGCTCCTACGGGAAAATCCCTTCATGGCTACCTCGGAGATAATGTGTCCCACCACTCGTGCGCCAACTACAACACAGAGTTCAAACTCACTTAAATCTTGATAACCTGCTATTGTAGCAGCAGTAACCGATCTAACAACTGCGACAGACACTTTTTGTCTTATATAGGCGTCGGCGACCGCAGCGCCGTATTCTGCCTGTTTGCATATCTCTGTATTTGAATACGCATACCTATACCAGTTTCTCTGGCGCTGCAGTATATGACTATTTATGTACTTGTGGATGGCAAGAACTCCTGCGGATTCTGCAATCAGATGTGGTGAGTTTCCGGAATATGTTTGAAAAGTGGCTACCTCTCTCTTTTAACTGACAGGTCCAACAACTAAATACTCTCATTTTATTTATGTTCTGCGATAAAACTGATGTTCGTATGTGACTGATTAAATTGTTGGTGACATGTATTACCTCCGTCAAGAGTGCCATCGAACAAGAATGTATCATCTAGGTAATGGCTATAGTGTATGTCTTCCCTAGTTAGGTCATCGGAATTTAAAGAAATTGTTTTCGATAGGATCTAAATTAGATGACCACATTGAATCAGTTTTATCTACGAACAGCTTAATCTTCAGTGAACACACATATGAATAAAAAGAAGGTCTAGCTATGGGGAAGTGCCTGTCAGGGACAACTGAAAATATGTTAGGTGGTTATAATCAAAGTGCAGTTACTCACAAATGTCTAGTGTTGGTTGTAACTGTAGTACGGCAGCAAAACTTGGTAGTTATTCTAAAGCGTTAATGAGGAACTGCTTTACACTTGAAAATAATTATTGTAAATTTGGACATCAGGTACATATCTGGCGCTGTGAATGCGAGAAAGACATACAGGTATAGAAACGTTTCCATATGTAATGATTTAGGAAAGGGACGTGGGTAGAAAAGGCCAAACAAGTGAGAAACGCAGAATGTTGATTTTATTATTAACCACCACTTACATAATTTATTCAGTGAACACTGGAGACGTCGACGAGATGCTGTACAGTGACAAATTTGCACCTGCTGGCCAAAATGATAACTAATTTTTTTCTGGTGTAAATCGTTTCCGGATTAGCATATCAACCAAGTTTCGTTGCCATACGATTAATACAGCCCACACTGGACCTCTGTGAGTAGCTGCACTTTAATTATAACCAATCTGTGTTTTTAGGTCGTATCGAAAGCAAGTTTTTTGAAAATCACGGTGACCTACCTAAGAAAGTCATATACTTTCGCCGTTATGCAGATGATACGCAAGCGTTTTCCGGTGATATTCTTGGCGAAGCTAATACATGTTACCCAAGATTTAATCAGTTACAAGAGAATATCAGCTTCACCATAGAATTTGAGGAAAATGGGAGTATTAACTTTTTGGGCCTGACAGTTAAAAGAGACGTATTCCGGAAACCTACCATAACTGACTGCATCATTCACAGCAGTTCTCGTCATCCACGATCCAATAAATAGGCATATTTCCGTTGAGTAATCGATAGGTTAATCAAATACATTTTAAATGAGATGAATATCAGCGCCGAATTACGTACATACACTGGAACGTAGCATCACTACAGTTGCGCTCTGCCAAAACTACGGTTCAGTGGTTCTGGCACAGGTATATAAATGGCGTAGTAAATGGTAGGATTCCTGTAGTATTGGTAGCATGGGTAGGGAAAGACACACAAATGAATGTGTAAGAGAAAAAATGGGAACCGATGACATCTCATTTTTTGTTCGGTTGTTGGTTTTGCACGTAATTAGAACCATACATGATTTAGTGATAGTTTGTTGTGTATTTTATGTCCTTACACAATATAATTTGCATTTGATGAGTAATGGTTTAGGAAAGGGGCGTGCGTAGAAAAGGCCAAACAAGTGAGAAACTCAGAACGTTGATTTTATTATTAACCGCCGCTTGTTTAATTTGTTCAATGAGCACTGCAGACGTCGACGAGATGCTGTACAGCGACACATTTGCACCTGCTGGCCAAAATGATAACTAATTTTTTTCCTGGCCTAAATCGGTTCCGGATCGAGTTAAGTCGGGTGATGCTGAGGGTATTAGATTAGGAAATGAGACGCTTAAAGTAGTGAAGGAGTTTTGCTATTTGGGGAGCAAAATAACTGATGACGGTGGAAGTAGAGAGGATATAAAGTGTAGACTGGCAATGGCAAGGAAAGCGTTTCTGAAGAAGAGAAACTTGTTAACATCGAGTATAGATTTAAGTGTCAAGAAGTCGTTTCTGAAAGTATTTGTATGGATTGTAGCCATGTATGGAAGTGAAACAAGGACCATAAATAGTTTAGACAAGAAGAGAATAGAAGCTTTCGAAATGTGGTGCTACAGAAGAATGATGAAGATTAGATGGGTAGATCACATAACTAATGGTTCAAATGGTTCTGAGCACTATGGGACTTAACATCTGTGGTCCTCAGTCCTCTAGAACTTAGAACTACTTAAACCTAACTAACCTAAGGACATCACACACATCCATGCCCGAGGCAGGATTCGAACCTGCGACCGTAGCAGTCGCGCGGTTCCGGACTGAGCGCCTGAACCGCTAGACCATCACGGCCGGCGCCATAACTAATGAGGAGGTATTGAATAGAATTGGGGAGAAGAGGAGTTTGTGGCACAACTTGACTAGAAGAAGGGATCGTTTGGCAGGACATGCTCTGAGGCATCAAGGGATCACCAATTTAGTATTGGAGGGCAGCGTGGAGGGTTAAAAAAAATGGTTCAAATGGCTCTGAGCACTATGGGACTCAACTGCTGAGGTCATTAGTCTCCTAGAACTTAGAACTAGTTAAACTTAACTAACCTAAGAACATCACAAACATCCATGCCCGAGGCAGGATTCGAACCTGCGACCGTAGCGGTCTTGCGGTTCCAGGCTGCAGCGCCGGCGGGTAAAAACCGTAGAGGGAGACCGAGAGATGAATACACCTAGCAGATTCAGAAGGATGTAGGCTGCAGTAGGTACTGGGAGATGAAGAAGCTTGCACAGGATAGAGTAGCATGGAGAGCTGCATCAAACCAGTCTCAGGACTGAAGACCACAACAACAACAAGTAATAAAAATTAGGTGATGGCGTAACTTCTGCAATAGCGAATTTTGACATAAGTTTAAGAAATTTTATTGTTTTCCCTCTGTAACTAGAGTGATACTGTGTAGTTGCACTGCAGCTGTAATATTAGATCTAACAGACCTTGGACGAGGATTATTCGCCAAGGAATAGGAGACAGTTGTCACAAATATAGTGTCGTGTTATGTGAGCATACGAGATTAAAGTAGAAAGTTCATCTGCTAAATGTTTTACTGTAAGAGTAAGCAATTTTAGTTATCTATAGACACAGGACTGCATTAAAGAGGACTGAGACCGGTCTGTGCCTCAAAGGTGACAGCTGCGCTTAATATGCGTCTAGAGAATCGTATCAACGAAACGCGTGAGACAATACTGCAGAAAGCATAAATTCATGGTAGTGCTGCTGTCAGACCTCTTAAAACCACGTGAACGAAATGAGAATACTTCAGCAGCGCTAGAAGAATGAATCTTAGTATGCTGACCAATGAAAATACGCTATAGAAGAAAAAGAAGACGTACCACGAAGGAATTATCCGAGTGGGATTGAAATCAGTAGATGTGATGTACATATACAGACAAACAAATAATTACAATTTGAGAAAAAAATTGGATGATTTATTCAAGGGAAAGCGCTGCACAAATCGCACAAGTGAATAATGTGTTGGTCTACTTCTGGCCCTTATGCAAGCTAGTTATTCGGCTTGGCCTTGATTGATAGAGTCGTTGGATGTCTCGCTATGTGCAGGCAGGTATTACCTTGCTGAAATGTAAGCTCAGAATGGCATGCAATGAAGGGCAACAAACAGTGCATAGAATATCTTCGATGTACTGCTGTACTGTAACTGTGCCGCAGATCACAAGCAAATTGGTCCTGTTATGAAAAGCGGACTATCACTTTTTGTTGTCGGGCCATATGGCAGATTTGTACCCCACTGCTCTCCTGGGCATCTCCAGACACGTCTTCGCGCTGATCAGGGCTCAGATCTAAATGAGACTCCTCACTGAAGACAATTGTATTCCAGTCAATGAGATTCCACGCCGAAGATGGTCTGGAGACGCCATGGACAGCTGTGGGATCCAAGCTAACTCTCTCTCACTATACAGTCTGCCAACCAGGAGTGATGGGCTGGGGTGCCATTTCTTTTCTTACCAAGATCCTTTGGTTATCATCAGCGGCACCTTAACAGCGCAGCAGTACTTTGGAGATATTCTACTCCACGTTTTGTTGACCTTCATCACAAAGCATCGTGGACTTGCATTTCAGCAAGATAATGCTCGCCTGCAAACGGAGAGAGTTGCTTCTGCCCGTCTTCATGCTTTACAAACTCTCCCTGGGCCGGGAAGGTCACCAGATCTCTCCCCAATTGAGAAAGTTTGGGGTATTATGGGCAGGGGCCGCCAACCAGCTCGGGCTTTTAACGATCTAATCCGATAATCGGACGGAATTTGGAACGACATTCCCCAGGAGGACATCCCACAACTCTGTCAATTACTGCCAAGACGAATAGCTGCTTGTATAATGGCCAGAAGTGGAGCACCATGTTACTGACTTCCTCAATTTTTTTCGACTGAACATATCACACATTTTTTTCTAAAATTGCAATCGTTTGTCTTTCTTTTCATGCACATCACATTTACCGATTTCCGTCCCAATCAGATAATTTCTTGGTGGTGGGTGTTTTCTTTTTCTTTCTTTCGGTCTCAAAATGGATTTCATTTCGTCTAGCAACTATTCCTCAACACAGGACGGGTTTGGATATTATTTTGGGTGGCTGTTCATTCAGTATCACAAGATTTGTCACATAAGCGATTAATATGCCCACGACTGAAATTATTGGAGATTTGATAGTTGATTGTGAGGATGACACAATACACGTTTTCTGGACTGCAGAACTATAACTTTTGAATATGAACAGGCCATTGCGGTGTCTAGTGTAACAGTAATGACTGGCCTAACACCGTCATCTCTAAAGTAATTCGGCTAGTTCCTTTCCGAGCCGGGGTAAAAGAATCACATGACGTATACCTAAAATGTGTGCAATTCGAGCCACAGGACAATTCCGGTTGTTCTGTCCGCCAAAGAGGGTTCTACAAAATATAATGTGGGTGTTAATATTGTCTTCTGTAACCACTGTATATGCATATAAGTGTAATCACTAAGAGATAACTACGTAACTTTCAGTTTTGACACATCCATTTTACTTATTGTAAATTACACAGCAGGCACGGGTTATAAAAATGACATATCTTTGTAACGTAAACCTACTGTGTTTCACTTTCAATAAGGACTCTAAAGTTGGTTTGCTGAAATCGAATACGGTGCAGTTACATTTTATTCATTACGCGCATCAGAAAAAATTTTAAGTTCCTGTACCATAACACAACACCTTGCAGTAGGCTGAACCAAATTTAGTCGTTCTTGACGACTACAGTATTGCCGCAAAAACGGCCCCATAATGGGAGAAAATTCATTCTTAGTGTAGTCGATATTACCATTGTCAGTAGCAAGACTCCATGTTTTCCGATAACACTCTAGCTGAATTTCAGTGTAAGTCTTTAAGTTTTTACCAATTTAGCAAACAAATGGCTCTTAAATGCAGTTATTCCATCAGTTTCTAGACTCTGCAAATTGCATTTACGGTGATAGTTGCACAATGTCGGGAGATCCATTGTACCCATCCTTTATAAAGCAGTCTACAACAATATGTTATTCTATTATTCGTGAATCATTTCGTTTTCTACTGCCTGTGTGAGCCCCATGTCCTGCTAATGGTCGCATCAATCTGTTACACAGTGGGCATTCAGGCTGCTATTTGCTGGGTCTATAGTAAGGAGGATCTGTGTAATGAACGTTAAACATAAACTTCTCGGTTCTAGTGTAAAATATATAGCCAATATAGCCTTCTGTAACATGCTCCACACACATTACTGTACGTCTGTGGAAACAATGATACATCTAGTGTAATCCAGATGTTCTTTCGTTATTTTGTTTAGACTTTACAAAATTGAATTGTTTTTATTCCTATTAGCTGTTAGAAGAATACTCGGTTTGAACAAATTTTGTGGCTTTATACTATAATCGCATTTTTCAATCAATATTCCGTTCAAAAAGCCTTTCGCCAATTTAATACCGGCAGCATTTTAATTACTTTTGCCGATCCTGTGTCACCTGCTGTGTACATGCTTTTCAGTTACCGTACCAAGCAGTAGCGACTACCAACTAGTGTTTGTATTTCGCTGAAAATACGAATACTTGAAAGGTTATCGGTATTTATGATATATGCGATCGTCGCCAGAATTTTCTAACAGTATCGTATTACTCTCAAGAGCCAAAGAAACCAGTACATCTGCCTAATATCGTGTAGGGCCCCCGCGAACACGAAGAAGAGCACGTGGCATGGACTTGACTAAAGTCTGAAGTAGTGTTTGAGGGAAATGACACCATGAAAAGTGCAGGGCCATCCATAAATCCGAAAGAGTACGAGGGGGTGGAGGTCTCTTTTGAACAGCACGTTGCAAGCCACCCCAGATATGCTCAACAATGTCTGGGGAGTTTGGTGGCCAGCGGAAATGCTTAAACTCAGAAGAATGTTCCTGGAGCCACTCTGTAGCAATTCTGGGCGTGTGGAGCGTCGCATTGTCCTACTGGTATTGACCAAGTTCGTCGGAATGCACAGAGTCGGATGCAAGTGATCAGACAGGATGATTATGTACATGTTACCTGTCAGAGTCGTATTTAGACATATCAGAGGTCCCATATCACTCCAACTGCTCACGTCCCACACCATTACAGGGCACCCACCAGCTTGAAGAGTCTTCTGATGACATGCAAGGTCCATGGATTCGTGAGGTTATCTCCATACCTGTACAAGCCAATCCACTTGATACAATTTGAAACAAGACTTTTCCGACCAGGTAACATGTTTCTAGTCATCAACAGTCCAATGTCGGTGTTGACAGGCCCAGGCAGGGTGTGAAGCTTTGTGTCGTACAGTCATCAAGGGTATATGAGTGGGCCTTCAGCTTCGAAAGCCCATATCAATAATGTTTCATTGAATGGTTTGCACACTGAAGCTTGTTGATGGCCCAGCACTGAAATCTGCAGCAATTTGCGGAAGGGTTACATTTCTGTCACTTTGAACGACTCTCTTCAGTCGTCATTGGTCCCATTCTTGCTGCAGCTTTTTCTGGCTGCAGCAATGCCGGAGATTTGATGTTTCACCATATTCCTGATATTCACAGTACACTCGTGAAATGGTCACATGGGAATATCCGTACTTCATCGCTACCTCGGAGACGCTGTGTCCCATCGCTTATGCATAGACTATAATACCACGTTCAAACTCACTTAAATCTAGATAAATTACCATTGTAGCAGCAGTAAGCTATCTAACAGCTGCGCGAGGCACTTGTTGTTTTATATAGACATTGCCGACTACAGCGCCGTATTCTGCCTGTTCACATGTCACTGTATGGTTCAAATGGCTCTGAGTACTATGGGACTTAACAGCTATGGTCATCAGTCCCGTAGAACTTACAACTACTTAAACCTAACTAACCTAAGGACATCACACAACACCCAGTCATCACGTATCTGGATATGCATGCCTATACCAGTTTCTTTGGCGCTTCACTGTATTATATTGGATATTTACTTACACTTTCCCTCAAAAGTTCTGTTGCTATCTAAAACTAAACTAAACGCCGCCCAGACAGGCCATGAACGCCCGATGGTACTGATCGGCCGCCATGTCATTCTCAGCCCACAGGCTTCACTGGATGCCGATATGGAGGGGCATGTAGTCAGCACATAGCTACTGTGTTTTTTATATCCCCCTTTTTTCGCCCTTTTTATGTATGAGTTCCCATTTTTATATTTTTTGAAAAGCCAGTCGGCTGAAGCGTGGCGGACTGTGCCACTGCAAGCCCTCCCCTACCCATATGAGGCAGGGCGGTGAAATTACAATAAAGGAAAAGAAGAAAATCAGCACACGGTTCTCCCGGCCATATGTCAGTTTACCAGACCGTCAGTTGCTACCTACATGAGGTTATTTTGTGTTATGTAACCTGCTACAAAGAAAAACAGAACACTAACGATTTTAAGTGAAGTATCGTGGCTTGCATGATTAAGTTATGTAGACTGATTTATTCTAAGCAAATTATAAGACATATGCGGTTAATCTAAGTAAAAATCAGTATCAGTAGCGTATTTTCACACCAGAAACTAAAGAACTTCTACAATTGTCCTTGACAAGTATTCTAGCATGGCTGATGGAAGCGGCAGGAAATGCATTTCCCATTTACTGTCGCCCCCATCAGCCACCGTACCGCGTGTCAACCTAGTTTGTGCGTACAACACATATAGGCTTTTTTGCTGCCATTTTACGCTTTGGAAATTCATAAACTGCTAAATATTCAGAAAGCATTCTTTTTCACTAACATTTCTGTCATGATACATAAATATGTTGTATTTTTAAATTACAGTAATCGATATATGTTTCATGTTAGTCTTAACATAAGGAAACGTGTTATCTTGTGTAGTTATAGTGCTCTGTCTCCTAGTACTATAACACCAACATATAAGTGTACAAACTCTAGATAGAAATTCTGCTTTTTAGTTCTCATTTCTCTAATTTCCATCTAACAATTTTACACTTTTTTTTAATAGTAATGACCTGCACATTCTATTAGATTTATAGGCACTATGTGTGGATTAATGGCTGTGGTCTTTTCTATGTGTAAGGGTTCAATGGTAAGACAGGGAGCTGGCATTCTCCATCTCTCCATCGTGCCTGCAGTCAATGCCATTTTGTGTTACATGTAAAACAAATAAATGCCTTTTGTGTTGCTATAATCCAGTCAGCTGCTCTATATAAAAGGGGATACGCCTAGCAAAATTAAAGTTCCTGATTTGCTTCTAAAACGTCTTTCTCCACTTAGAGACACTCACTCTTAAGATTTTCATATTGAAAATCACTCTATCAATATACTGAGTCAAGTGGTATGGAGCACACCTTGGCAGTAGAGCCTGATAGTTCAATGAAATCTCGTTGTCCCTGGGCCAGTGAATACTAAAGGACACCTAGCGTTGGCGAACATTTTGCCTCTAATAAAAGTTGTTCTCCATGATGTGATCTATCGCACCTGTAAGTTTGATGCAAAGTCTTTGAAACACCCTGTGCATTTTGTATCTCCTCTTTTAACATGTACCTGTTTCAAGTACAACCTATTTACAATAGATCTATGGAAACAAAAATTTACCGGTACAGTACAGAATCATACTGGTACATACTTCACAAATATGAAACAGTTCACCGTTTCCTATAATTTCTGAGAATGCGTATCGGTTTGAATAGAAATTTTAAATTTCGTGCTGTAGGCCCTAATCTCCCTTAGCGAAAGGAATACTGCCAGCATCCCTACAGTATGAATATAACATGTGTATTGATTCCTCCAAGATCGCATTGATACGAAATAGAGATGATCCAAACAAAATAAGTGCGCTTTGCCACAGGTCCATTTATGAAGCGCGAATGTCGTGGAGATTCTCGCCCATCCTGAGTGCCAGGCATTACAAGTAAAGGGTTGTGTATTTTTGGGTTTTTCTGAAGTAGGAGAATCTTGAATAACTTTCAGCTGGGTATTCAACTGACTGAATGGCTGACAATTATTCAAGACCGTTGAGCATCATAGCGTGGCTTCTTGTTAAAATTCTGAATGTGTCTGTTCCTAGAAGAGTCAACCAATAAGCACCAGTTACGACTGGAGCAGCAAAGGTGAGCTGGGGTGGGGGAGGGGGGATTTTGGGGGGAAATGGCTGATCAAGTACTTTCAACCAGAGACCATAAAGCAGTTTGCAGGGTTTAGGCGTCATTATAGATAAGACACAGATATATGCCATCTTGTCCGAGTATGTTGTATTACTTCCATCGTATTTTTTATTTAGATAGCATTTACTTTCATTAAATTCCGGCAGAGACATAAAATTTTGCCATAATCTATACAAATATCAGTAGTATATCTGTGCGCCAGAGATAAGGAGCTGTTATAAGTGTCCATAGATGGTATTGCTTTTTACTGCGGCACTGGTTCCGGCCTAAAATTTCAGGAAAAAAGGCGCGCTGTGCAATTGTGTGTAAGTGGAATTATATGATCTTTTCTCGTTTAGTCGACGTACTGCGGTTTTGTGGAACAGCGAGACTCACAAGCCGTAACAGTAAGGTTTTATTTCCTCCTTGTTAAACCTTTTTCAATTCACAAATTTTTCAAAATTCATAAAGAATTCCACTTGAATAAACAGCGGCTAAAAATGTGTGATGATCCTTAAACCTAAAGACGTTCTATGTTTAAATTACAATAACTAATGCAATTTTTTCGTGTTAGTGTTGCAGCAAAAAAGTTACTATTAGTTTTAGTGTTCTTTTGTCTAGTATTCTAGTAGTGTCACACAACTGAGTTTTCATCTGACTAATTTTCACCCAACATTTTTCAGCCGTGTTTATTAACTTTAATTTGTGCTGTTGCATTAGAGATAGGCCTATAGATTTTTCTTTTCTTTTTTTTTTTGGTGGAAGCACATTATGCAGTGTGTGGATAGATGTAGCCGTTACGATGTGTAAGGATTTCAGATATAGGGTGAGAAACTAGCGTTCTCCAAACAGCTTGCAGTTAATAGCATTTTATGTATGGTGTTAGACAAACGCGGCATTCTGTCAGTTTCGTCTCTTTGCAACCATTGCAATGCTGTATTTCACTTGCACTTTCAACCTAATACGAGTTCCAGTACTGAGTAAAAGCACAAAGGCTTCGCAAAATCTTCGCTTTATAGTTTGTTGCGTTCATTGTGATTTTTGTAACCTCATGATCAACTTCAATACTACGTGAAAGTTTTCAGCTAAGCAGTTATTTTTCGCGACGCTTGTAACTGCTCGAGAAATGGTACCGGTACTCAGTCCGTCACTTTAGCGCCTAAGTTTTGATCCTTCTACTTGACTGCACTTAGACACAGATATCTGTTGGACCACTTCTCAGAATCTCTATCCCTACAAGATATAGCGTTTCAGTGACCTTTTTCAATCGTTTTTCCTCCATATTTTGTGAGGTATTCCTACCTTTATTGTCTAACATTATTTCATTCTAGCACAAAAAGAGTTTTGTGCAAGACTTAAAATTGTTATCTTCTTTGAGTACAAGCACATCTTAAATAATGAGAACAGTACTTACTGTGAAATGTTGAGTAGTGCTCTGCTGTATATTCACATAATTAAACTGGCTGTAGAATTTGTTACTTAGGAGTTGCAAATTACATTGCCTGACAAAAAAGTGAAGCAACCAGAAGACATGCTCGGATGTCAATGTAACTTTGCACACATGCACAGTGTGTATATAAATGATTAAGAGTTGTAATTTTTTGTGACACGTAGCTCAGCTACAAGAGCGCGTTAGTGCTGTTTTCATTTAAAATTGTTTCCAACCGTGGTGGGGTGTATAAAAGACGTAAAGAGTTTTGATGTCTAACCGTAGCTAAAAAACACATGGAGATGCCTCATAATTATCTGAGACAGCATCAGTAGCACTTGACATTGTTTGTAAGAGACCACAGTGTGCGTCTCCATTTGGCTGGCTGATCGAATTATGCAATATCCACGTTTGTAGGACATTTGGATTTAGAGTGGCCTGATGTTGGACTCCCTGGGAACATGTTGCAAGGATTCTCATTTCCAAGTTTCTGGTTGATCAGTGTGACCAGCACAAGCTAGGATTGACATTTTATGTACCAAGCACACTCAAACCGTTCACATCTGTGCTGGCCACTGCAGATCAAGTGATGAACCCCCTACAACATCCTGTGTTACCCTGCAGCATGAAAGTGAGCCTAGTTGGATCAGGAGTAGGGAATTACCTTCCAATGTGTAGGCTTCTCTTAGCACTACAACACAAACAGCTGTGTTGGGAGTGGTGCCATGACTGGAATCCACGGACTGCTGATGAACAGTATCACATTGTGTTCAGCGATGAATCACTGTTCTGCATTACCCCAGATGACTATTGTCTGTGAGTATGGCAGCGACCTGAGGAGAGCTCCTATTCTTATAATGTTTGGATGTCACTCTTGGTGGCATGGTTGTGGTAGCAATTGGGTGTGACTTCAGGTCATGGTTGTAGTGACTGAGAAGTCTCAATGGTACAACAGTATTTTACAAATTTCCTGTATCCTCAAGAGTTAGCTCTCATGTGAAAGTATAGTGATGCATTTTTCAACAGAACAGTCCTCTTGCATACATGGCACCTGTTTCCATGAAACGTCTACCTGATGTTGTTTTATTCCTGTGGCTGCTATTATATCCACATCTGTCCCCAACAGAGTATATGTGGGACCAGGTAAGACATCAGCTCTGCTAATAATATCCAGGGTATGAATTTCCAGTTGTTGGCAAATTTGCCTAAGAGAGGATGCAATGGCCAACGTAATCAGTGAATGCATCCATGCCAAGCATCTTACTGATAAGTGGGCTCATACAGTCATGTTCTTGGCTAATTTGATTCGATTTTGTAATCACTGTAATATGATCACATACACTCTATTTTCATTCCACCTCCCATTCTGGAAGCATACCTCATTTGTTTAACAGTTGGATAGCGGCTTACTTTGTTTGCCTGTGAAGTGTAGTGTTCGTGTTTATGAAAGCTCTTATGTGTAATGTGAAAAGTTCTCTTAGGCAGCAATTGGTTTTATGAGAAAATATCACTCTGTGTGGTATATGAAACTGAAAATAGCCTAAGTATCCGTGTTTCTCACCTTCTGAGATGCAAACTTACTTATTTCTTTCTTTTTTAGTTGCATGGATCCTTGCTGTGAGGTTTAGCTATGATGTAGAACGTTTCAGATAATTTCAGTACTAATCACATGTAAATGGTCATGAGGCTTTCAATCTAAACCTTATGTAAACAGATACTTGAACTTCAAGTGTTCAGTTGATAATACAGATCACAGTAGCAGAATTGGTTACACAAATTATAGGGCTTACATTCTAATTCACACACAAAGGTCGCTGTCAAAAAAGGATATACCGGGGCTATACAGTTATTTCTTATAGGAATGTTTAAAATTAAACACATTGCATTAAGTATTACATGTTTTCAAAAATATCATATAAAGAATAGAAAGAACTATTCAAAAGATAAAATTTTACATGTTTTTTGAATTTAGTGTTATTTAACATGAACTGGAAGTTTGTTGTATACTTTTCTGCTTGAATAATGTCCCCATTTCTATACCATGCTAAGACATTTATTTTGTTTCAAGATCATGTTTACTTCTTGTATCATGCTCATGATATTCATAGTTTGTTCTGTAAATTGTATGATTATTATTCACTAAGCACATGAGTGGAGCAATGTACAGGCATAATAGCATGGTGAGGATCTCCAGTTTCTTGAATAAATTTCTGCAAGAGGATCTAGGGTACACTCTACCCATATTTCTGATTACTCTCTTCTGTGCAATAAGACTTTATTTACTCCTGACTCGTCTGCCCAGGACATGATGCGACATGTCATAAGTGAATGAAAACATCCAAACTATGAAACTTGGATTGTTTTCAAGTCACAAGCAGATTAAAGTGAGCTGCTGAATTCATTCCTTTATGTAGATTCATGTGATGAACTGACCGAATTAGAGAACTGTTAATGTGCAATCCCAGGAATTTGGAAGACTCAACTCTCAATATTTCTTTGTCACCACATTTTATTTCAGTAGTTTGCAGTTCTTTGTTTGTAGTTTGAAACTGAATGGAATGACTCTTGTTAACATAGAGGGACAGATCATTTGCAGTGAACCAATCTAAAGTTTCTTAGAATATAGTGGTTGCAGAGCTCTCTGGAGTTTCGTTTGGTACTTTGTCTGTCATAATGGTTGTGTCTTCTGCCAATAGGGTGAGGTGTGCTTTTTGTGTCATGGCAGATCATTGATAGAATTTAAGAAAAGGCGGGGGGGAGGGGGGGACCAAACTCTGAGCCCTGTAGTATTCCACATTTCACTGTGCTCCTGTCAGAGCATTCAGGTGCCACTGCAGAATTATCCAGTACTACCTTCCACCTTCCGTCATCTAGATATGATTCAAACCACATCTCTACTTTACCATGTAAGTTATAATGCCTTTGTAAGTAGAATTCTGTGATCTACACTACTGAATACTTTATTTAGACAGATCACACAAGATTTGAAGTGGTGTCATTTTATTGTTTGTGGACTTGAGGATTTGGTTGACAAATGAGAAAATGGCATGTTCAGCTGAATTACCCTATTGGAGCCGACTGATTTTTTATAAGGATGTTATGTTTATTAAAATGATCAATGATTCTCTTGGACATAAGTTTCTCTAGGATTTTAGAAGGACTTGCTATCAGTGAAACTGGCCAGTAGTTGGAAACTTCAACTTTATCACCTTTTTTGAATGGTGGTTTAACAATTGCATATTTGAGTCTTTTAGGGACACTCCCTTGATTTGTAGTCTCATTAAATATGTGACAGAGAACTTTAAGAATAAATTTGCAGCAGTGCTTCATTACTTTCATACAGAATTATCCACACCAGTAAAATTTTTATTGTTCATTTGGCTTATTACCTTCTCAGTCTCATCTATTGTAATGTAGGGTATATGTGTCTGACTAATTTTGTTCTGCACTGCATTTTAACAAAGGTTGATGGTTTCAACCACAGATCTTTTAGAACCAATTTGATCCTCTACTGTCAAGAATGGTTGAGCAAGCCTAAAAATGTTGATCAACACAGTAATTCTTTTTATCTATATATTGTTTGGAACACACATTTAGGATTGCCACAGGTTCTGGAAATTAGGGAAATCAGGGAATATGAGGGAATTTCAAATATGTCAGGGAAATCAGGGATATTTGAGAAATACACTGGAAAAATCTTTTTTTTGTCTCTGTAGATGAAATGGTTTGTGGTTGCATCATCACTGGTTGGGTGCAGCTGAGCACATGCTTCACTTCCCTACCACTCCCCTCATCTTGCAGTCAGCGCTGTCACCACTAGCCTAGCAGCTGCTGATGAGAGGCTGGGAGGCATGAGAAGTGGTTTGTTGGATCTGATTCTCAGAGACTGTGGACGCAATGGCTGGAGACAGCAGTGGTGTGTGCATGAGTTGTGTCTGTGTGATTGTGTGTGTTCTCTCATTTCCTGACCATGGCTATAGCTGAAAATTTAGTTGTGCGAGTGTGATTGTCTTTCCTACATGCCTGTCTACAGCTCAGCAATCATCTTTATGGTGAGTTGCTACCTTTCCTCATTATTATTGATTCTTGTAGTATTTGCTCAAGTTATCTGTTGCATGGATTGATCACCGTGGTCACATTTCATCAACATGCTGCCTGTGACTCCTGAATAGCTGACCAAATGACTGGGTTTCCACCCCAAGCCAAAATCACAGGCCATTTCTGCGGATATCTCTAACAGATCGGGACTGCCGATCTGAAGCCCTTTGTTTCCCACTATTGTGCAGGTCTCGTCTATCAGATCTATATTCACTGAACTGCCTGCAGAATGGTTCTGTTGCTGGGTGGTGTTATGCAGTGGATTTTCGTGTTTTATCCATGAATCAAGGACTGCAGTGCTCCTGGGAAGGCCAAAGGTCACAGATGTTGGATTTCAGAAACTGCAACTGTCTCACTGCAAGTATGTTGTATAGTGTGATGTTTTATAAACTTTTTATTTATTCTGGTACATTTTGACTCTTGGAAAGTAGTTTATTAGCAGAAAGTATGGATGATAAGAAGAAGAAAATTGTGGCAGTTCCTGGTGGTTTGTACTGACTGTAATGAATATAGTAGAATCAAAATATTATAGGCGGTCACATATATTGTTGACTTACACAACTCCTCCTCATCTTGTACATTTCTTTCAAGAGGCCTATCTCTTTCTGAGTTTATTTCTGATATTGGTGAAGGTATTTTAACCTTGTTTGTGACTGCAAGGGAATGTGTATTTTAGCCACCAAATGCATGTTTTTTTTTTTTTTTTTGAATAAAATAACGTGAGTGGTCTTAATGAAACACGTACACCATTTGACATACCTTCTCCTTCTAAAATCAGTTCATTAAAAAAGATTTTGATGTTAGTACTTAAGATTTTTTGCTCACATTAGGAAACACTGTCTGCTTGCAATTTTTTTTAGTTTTTTTCTTGTTTGGCACTAATGTGGCAACCTTGACATTATTACTCCACCTCAACCCATTGTATTCCTAGTGTGAGAAGCTGCTAAGCTGTATTTGTATACCTGCATCGTTTCAATCCCTTCCTTCAGATGATGTTCAGTAATACATAATAAATAGGTATTGTTTATTGCAGTGTTGTCATTAATGCAATTAACTGGTCCAGTTTGTTTGTTGGACTCTGTTGCGAAATACAAAGTATGCTACTTCCTAAACTCTTTGCTATGATGTCACTGTAAATTACAATTAGAGGTCATAGGTAATGTATCGGCTGGTTTCTGACTTACGTTGGTACTGGAAACGAGGCCATGTACCAAACATTCTGTAAAGTTTTGCATTTACTGGTTCTTGTGCTTCTTCTGCTTGCCTTATTATTGCTGAACATGGTGGAGACTCACGGCTGAAGATTGTAGGGGACTAATACTAATGAAAGGTCTTGAGCCACTGATGGAAGGTCAACAGCATGTGAAGTTTCTGACACTGCTGCTTATGAATGCAGGGAGACAGTATTAGTATGTTTGATGGCTATGTTTTAAGATTACAAGATCACTGTTGCTGCAGTTGAAGTTTGTGGTAGTGTTCCTGTTGATTCTTGAACTGTTTGCACAGGCTGTAAAGTTACTTACTGATATAAAATTGTAGGATCCAAATAAGGTTTCCAGAACACTTTTTGGTATCAGAATCCTTCAGAGAATCTGCAATGAAGTCACTGCAAGCTATTAACTGCTTGCTGCTGTCTGACCTATAGAACAGTAAGGAATCCAGATACTTCATAAACCATTCATAATGTCCCACTGCTGGTCTATATATAGTTAGTCAAAAGTGAACTACTTTTCGCTATTAATTCACAAGCACAAACTTCTATGTGCTGTTCACTACAAAAACTATATGTTTCAGTGGCTTTGAACTTATGTTCTCTCTTAACATATGTTACAACTTCTTGTTTTCCCATATTAATTCTGCATGTATAAGCTGCTTTTATATGTGACTTGTCTAACACTGTGGTCATGTGGTGCTCAGATATGCAGGGAAAGTCTATCTTTTAAGTCTAAGTTTTCCAAACAGACAAGAAGCTCTTCTACTTAATTACTGAACCCACTAATATTTTGATGAAATAAATTAACCTTAATTTTCTGTGCAGTCTTAAGCATTTTGTGCAGCTCTTCTGTTATTTTGGCTTCTTTCAAAACAAGGTAACTGAATCCTGATTCTAAACTAAAAAAGATGGCTATCTGACACCAGTAACTACCAAGGGATCCAGGATTATGTAACGGCGCCCCCCCCCCCCCCCTCCCCCCATATATTATTGCAAGAAGCTCAGCTATTCTTCGTTTCCCTCTGCTGATCAGACATAAACTCTGTCTAGTCTAGTACATCCCCGTCTCCCAATTGCAGTAACAAGCAGTGCTCCAAGAACTGCCTTTAGTTTGGAAACAGTTCCAACAAGTGAAAATGGAGTATCAAAACTAATTAAAAAGCTGAAACACAAATTGGCAACCTTTGTAAATGAAGTACTAGTTTTACTTCTAATTAAAATAAGTCACTAGCTGTAATTACCTTGATAACCATTCCTAATTTGTTACATTTTGTAGGAGAGTTTCCTACATATTAAAAATTTCAAAAGTAATTCATTCTTTAAACGTAGGAACATGTACAAATTTTAGACCACCACTACATATTCATTACATTACAAATGGCTCTGAGCACTATCGGACTTAACCGCTGGGGTCATCAGTCTCATTACATTACAGTTTCAACAAACTGGAATGGTTTGTATTCAAATCATTTCATGTGGTTGCATCTGTACTGTTTTCATCCTCATTAATACATTTATATCATTTCAGTTCATATAATTCACTGCATGTGTGCCCCTGGTGGCAAGGGTAAGCTATGTTCCTATACTGACTCTGATAACCCTGTGATGGTATTCTCACATACCTCATGGCAAAAAATCTGGTAGTAATGTTAAGAAATCATTGATGGAAACATCTGTGCTAAGTCTGTGCCAAGTCTGAGACAGGCAAGGAGGCATGCTCCCACAGCTTAATGGCTAAAAAAGTGCTCATGACCAGGGAGAAATCTGGGTTTGAGTCTGCTCATGACCAGGAAGACCTCTGCGTTTGAATCCTGTCTTGGCACGAGTTTTCAGTTCTTCTTACATATCAAAAACTCTAGTTCAGAATATGTGACTGGTTTGCAATCACTTTATTTTGTGTGACTGCATCTTCACTGATTTCATTCCTATCAAGTCATTAATTTCATTTCTGTGAATTTAACACATTTCACAAAAGGAAAGAGTCTAACAGTCAGGAAAAAAAGTTTTCTTTATTCTGCTATATGACATAAGATAACAGTAAAGCAAATTAAAATTCCACACTCTTCAACAATCTAACAAATTTTTTTAAGCCTAATGTAGGCTCAGTCTATGAGAAGTTACCTTCGTGCGATATAAGGCCAATATTTTGACAACAGACTGAATTGGCATTGCCAGTTGTTATGGTCTGATTACATCATGTTGGACCAGTCATACTTCATACATGCTGATGTCCTTGATTTCTTAAATGCAATGTGACAGCAGTATAGAAGTTATATTGTAGTATTACTCATCACACTGCAATTGGCTTACAGTCACTCGGAGCAGCCACCTGAGTATTTCTACAGCCATCTGTGTTTGATACTTGTACCATGGTCATTACCTTGACTGCCTGTTAAACACTTGTAAATCAGATCCTGCATCTTACTTATATATGCTCTCAGTCATCGGTAATAAGTGACTGAAATTTCGATGAACCCTATCATGTAACCTTCTGCCAGGCTGGATCACATACATTATGGAAAAGCATTATGCTGGTGCATATTTCTGTTACCTACAGAAACTGGGTTGCTCCCAAGTAGTGCAAATGATGACCTGACTCTGAAAGGAATATATATATATCAGAGTCCTTGTCTGCGCCCAGTATTATAGTACTGCAAAATAGAACTGTGGAGAACTGTATTAACCAGCAGCTGGACATATGACAATCTGACAAGTCAGCTTTCATGGAGTTCAGAATGGTGATTGGACATTTGATGGATTTGTAACAAAGAGTAATGTAAGATCTAAAACTGAATGACAACCATCAACATGCTAAAAGAATGGTGAAAACTAACACTGTAAATCAATTGGATAGATAAAATGACATGGTAATAATGATATTGGGAGTAGTTTACTAAGAAACATGAGGTGGCCAGTGCTGCTTCAGAGTACTACATTAGAATAGATATTTGTATAATGAAATAATAAGCAATAAGTTGTATAAAGGAAATTTAATTTCTTTACCAGTTTTGGGCATATACCGCCCTTCTTCAGACTGTTACACCTATCGCATTATTTGTGAGTGTGAATGATAAAGTGCTTACAGCAAAAATGACATGGTCCAAAAAATGTATGCAGGTGTGATAAATAATACATACTAAATCTGTTAACACAATAGCAGCTTTCAGATGCCTTCATGTAGTTCACAGTGTCTGTGAACTACAGATGCCTAGATTATTTGATGAATGTGTCTTGGTAGAAAAATAGCTACTTGGAGAAATGCCACTATTCACCTGCTGCTGCCTTTGCTTACTTTAAAAAATGTATTTATGTAATTTTACACAGTTGACTATTTGCTGCCTTTTTTTGCTGGCAAATCGGTGTCTATCTTATATAAATATTGAATTTACGCAGACTTCACACTGCTGTGTCCAGATATTCTGACATATTACTGATGGATTGATAATGAGATATTCTTTTGCTTTAATTTTAAATACTGAACTCTAAAAAGAGATGTGTAGTTTATACGGAAATTATTTCTACATCTACTATTTTCATTTTGAATGTTTGAGTTTTTCCTCAATTCACACTTAACTATTAACCACGTACCAGTAGGATGTATACCCATTGACACATAAGTGTAAGAAACTGTAGACCCCTGAAGAGGCTTCTGCAAGATTTTCAGTTAACACAGTATTCTTACTGTTTGCTTCTGTAGAGCAAATACTTGTTTTGCATTAGTTGCAGTGCTCCAGAAGATTATGTCATAGAACAGAACAGAATGAAAGTGTATAAAGTGTGCTAGCAGTCCTGTCTACAGGTCAACGCAGTGAGAGAGATTTATGAGTATAAAGTAGGTGGAACTGTGGGTCGTGGTAATCTTATTCACATGCTGGTGTCAGACCTAGTTTGTTATCCATCTGGATGCTGACTAGCTTCAAACATAGAGTCTGATCTAGAGGATGCGCAGTGATCTGTGCTTTTGGTACTTGTAAGTCACTGTCTTCAGTTTCAAGTTGCACAATAAGAGTTTTTGTGAGATTTATTATTAATAAGTGCCACTGAACCAGTTGTAAGACTGTTCCATTGTTCTTCTGGTTATGTGTTGTAGTGGTGTGCTTGGGCCCTTTATCAATATACTTGCGTTATAATGGAGAAGTCCAGTTTTTCAAGAGTCCTCCAGTATCCCAATGATTCACTTACGTAGAGTGAGAACAGGAGCAGGCAGAGCACTGAAGCTCAATATTATTCCTGACATATCATTTGCTCACGCAAGCCTCTTGTTTTCTATTATTCAGGTTTGACTCCATCCATGCAGGATTTTGTGATCTAGACAACCAAAGGCCTTATGAAGTTCAAAAAAAATCCTTGCCCAATAATTTTTATTGTTTGGATCTATTATAATTGTGTTTATGATATGATTCATAGCCTGCACAATAGGTAAGCCTTTACAGAAGTCAAGCTGAACTATTGTCAAAGGGTTATTCTCAGGAAGATAGTTCAGTATTCTTTTGTAAGCCAGTTTTCCAAAAAACTTTGACAACACAGAAAGTAGGGAGAATGGTCTATAATTAGAGGTAGTCACTTACCCACACATTGTATGTCACTTTTACTACTGCTTACTTCAATCTTTCACCAAATAATCATTTACTCACGGACTGGTTACAAAGGTAACTCAAATGTGGCACTACCAAGTCAACATACCATTTTAGTTCTTTAGCTGAGATACCATGGTACCCAGAGGAGTTCCCATTTTTTACTGACCTAATGATGAGTTAGGAAAGCTCATGTATAATGGTCAAGGATATGTTGTCCGTCTCAGTAAGTTTACTGCATTTGTTTTCAGTGCACCACTTTAACCCACGTTTTCAGCTACTGTTAGTTAGAATACATTGAATTTGGTAGCCAATGATTTGACTTTCTTATCATTTGTCTTGTTGATATTGTCATTTGGGATTTTAGTATAATTTTCCACACCTAGTTTATACATTTCATCTCTATTAATACTCCAAATTTTCATGACATTGGTTGCATAATTTCGTCTTTTTCTGGCATAGTGCGTGGTTTTCACATTTTTGATGATGTGACGAAGATTTTTGAACAAATGCTTCTAATGCATTTTTGAGTCTCTTGCATTAAATAAGTCTCTGTGCTCCTAGTATAAGATAATTCAATCCAATATATTAGCCATCTGTTTTCTTGGCTGGCACTATAAATGTCACTGACCAGTGTTAAACAAAAACTTGATTCATATAGTTTTTTGTTTTTCTAATGATTGTTGCAACAAAGTCTATGGTTATCTGGCATATTTGTCTTTCAGAAACTTTTACCTAAAAAAGGCTTAGAGAAAATATTGTAAATCACAGGGACTCGACACACACCACTCTGGTTACACAAAATGCTTCTGAATATTAGTCACTCAAGTAACCTTGTACCAGAACTATTAACATGTAGACCATACCATGGGTTGTGTGACCATGTGACAAGTGACACATTAGTCACACCACTGTTTGATTACTCTTTTGAGCTACTCTTGAAGCTCTGCATTTATGTGTTCAACAGATCATTTCAGCCATGGCTTATTAGCTTGCTAAAAGAATGAAATAATCTTCACTTTTCTGTTAGGAGCATTCCCAGCAATATGCCTAATATCATCCTTAACTGTTCAGTTGAAGTTATGGTCAAAACTGTTGTTGGCACCCTCAGTAACCACCACACAATATGTTTCACCTAGAGCTTTTCCCAGGAAATTTAAATGCAAAACGCAAAATGACGTCATGGAGTCCAGCACCTGGGATGAGCATGTCTGCCACAGTAATTTACTTTCAAAATGAGAAAAATCATTGCATAGAATGTTACATGAAAAATGTTTAAGTGCAATATGAATGGTAAAGGAACATATTGAACATCAGCAGTGTAGATTGGTATAAAACAAACTGGAAGCTGGCAACATAGAATTTACATACTTACCATAAAGCACAAAACAAGTTTCTCCCTTTCCATGCATGGCATGCAAGGTTTTTATTTAGTGGGGATATACATGGACCAACTCACCACAGTCATGAGTTAAAAGAACATACACATGTGCCACTCCTATTAAAAAGCATCTTGGTACTGAACAAAATGAAAGCTAGCAAATGCTTACAGTCCATACTGTCATAAACTATCAATTAATACACAGCAGCAATAGCACTAAAGCAACACATTAAACGTGTGATCAGTGTAAAACCTGCTAACTAAAAGCCGACAACTAACCAAGGCTTACATAAGATTAGACCTAACACAAATTTTACATCAAGAAAGATGGATAAATTTTAAATTAGTGAGGACACAGATAATGATGCACAACAATGTGCCATAGTCATAGAACAAAAAATGAAAAATATGCAAACTTCTATGAAAAGAGGACATTTTACAGCTATGTAAAATAAACTGTGTAGACCTTGCAGACCTCACTACAGGAGAATAATTCAAATTGAGAATGGATGAGATAGTAGTTCCATGTTCTTCTTCCCATCAAAAAATGACAGCACGTTTGTCACTCGGGTTTACCAGTTTGCTTCCCCCTTCATGTACGCCACTTCATGCTCTGTGCATTCTGTACTCATTCACTGTGGTGCTCAGGGTCACTGCACAAAGTGTAAGTGTCCTGGTGTTCATTGCATATTTCTTTACACAGGCAGCCATCTGTAGCACTATCTGGTGCTACTTTGCCATTGACTTAGGTTTTACCACAACTAGCCTGACTGCTGATTTCTAAAGAGTTATATGATACTTGTTTTTTCTATGTGTAAAAGCTATTATTAGCTCTGGTCCAGTATAACACCTGGTGATGGGCATATAAGAGCCTGAAACTGGCCATGTTTTAGATAAAAAAAAACTTTCAACTGAAGTGGCATTTTCAAACTCTGCTTCCTGCTGTTGTTGTCCTGTTTATTCTTGGTGACTCACTGCTGACAATTTCAGCCAGTCAGTCAGCTTCTGCTGGTTCTTAAGTCATTCCTGGCCTTGTTAGATTCCTGTTAATATAGTTGTCTTAACATTTTGGTTTGTTGCCCTTGAAATAACAATCTAACTTCACACTGTTTTCTGTAATCTCCCTTTCTCTGTGTTGCATTCTATTCCATAACTTCAACCCCATGTTTGATAGCACCGTATGTAACACACATAACCAGCGCTATTGCGCCAGAGCAAGTTCTCTCAGTAGCTATGTTGCATGAAACTCCTGTACTTGTTCCTTGGCTAATTTATGTAAATGGCAAAACTGTGCTGCAATCAGTCATTACATGGCATTAATGTTACATATTATAGGTAATAATATATGCATCAATTGGTTTTGCAAAGAAATTCGTAACAGGAGTAAAGGAGAAAGTCAACAATAAGTCCTCTAAGCTTCACTTTAACTATACATTATTATTGTCAAAAGTATGTATGGTTTCTGACAAGTTAGTTGAAAATGAGTATTTCTGAATAATGGACACTTCTCTGAGCAAAATTGTTCCTCAGCATTATGACATTAATTTGATAGGCTTCTCAAAGAAGTATTATGTAGAATGCATATACTGAAGGTTAGGAGTTCATTGAGAAGCAAAATCCCAAAGCCCAGCTATAGTTGGGAAAACAGTACTGCCTGTACCATTAATAAGAAACACAATATATTCTGTATCTTAAGGGTTTGCAGAATGTTTTAATTGTATAGTTTATCATGAATACATTTTGGAGATCAAAACCAGAGCAATACTGCCCCTATATATTGGAACATCTGCAGTAAACATATGGAGCTTACCTGATGCCACTTGCGTATGTTGTTAAGAGGGGCATTCAATAAGTAATGCAACACATATTTTTCTCAGGCAATTTTCGTTGAAAAAATGTGGAATTTGTTGTGGGACACCATGGATTATTCCTGCTTCAGCCACTGCAGTTTCAAGAAGTTCTGGTAGGTGGCACTGCTATATGTAGTATTGAAAGTGACACCTGTAGCAGAGGTGTGTTCCTAGCAGAGAGCTGGCATTCAGTTTCTTTTGGTGGAAAACCAGAGCATCACAGATATTAATAAGCACTTGCAGAATGTCTATGGAGATGTGCCTGTGAACAAAAGCACGGGTGGGGTACATGGTTAATCATTGGGCAAGGTGTCTGTCATCTTCGCAACAAGGTCACGCGAACCTGTCCAGCCTTCCTCATGCCAAACAGCTGGACGCAGCTGTGACTCCTCCAATGATGGAATGTGCGGACATTCCCATTCCAGGTGATCAATGGATCCCAGTCAAATACCCAGCTGCACAACTCTGTTGGTAGTGCTGTCACATTCATCCACCAGTTGGGGCACACAAAGGTATTTGGCCACTGTGTTCCTTGTTGCCTAACAGAAAACCAGCAAGAGCAACAAAGGACAAGCTTCGCAGAACTGCTTGTACATTAAGAGGCTGACTGTGATAATTTTTTGGTAAACACTGTCGCAGTCATTGATACATGTGTTCATCATATGGAACCAAAAACAAAACTGCAGTTAATGGAGTGATACCACACCAATGCCTCTCTGAAGAAAATGCCGGTAAAGTCATGGTGAAAGTCTTCTGGGACTCTGATCAGGTTATTCTATTGGATGTCCTCCTTCATGGTACAATAATCAACTCAGAAGTTCATTGCACTACACTCAGGAAATTGAAGAAACGATGTCAGTGTGTTCATCACCACAAAAATGTAAATGAACTACTCCTACTTCATGATGATGTAAGGCCTGACAACGGTCTGCACAAGTGAGTGGAGCTCACAAAACTGCATTGCACTGACTGTCACACCTTCAGACTTCCGTATTTTTGGCCCAATGAAGAATGCAGCAAGTGGGAAGCAGTACAGTGATGATGGGGGTCACTGATGCAGCAAGATGTTCACTCCAACATCAATCAGTAGAGTGGTACTATGTGGCCACATGTGCTCTATCAGTAGGGTGTCATTTGGCAGTCATGTTCAACAGAGATTATATTGAAAAATGGGGCTTTGTAGGCAAACAAGTGGGGAACAATATGGTGAACTGGAATCTTGAACAAAACCGTTCTGCTCTCAGAAAAAAAAGTGTTGCATTACTTACTGAATGTCCTTCGTATTTGCAGTTCTTCATACTTTCTTTCATTGTAGCTTGAATGTCAAAGTAAAGTGGACAGTTGAAGTATCTTTTGTTTCCCATTTTATAATCATACAGATATTACCTATCTTAATGAATCTTTGATAATTATGTATGTTAAATGGGTGACAGCATTCCTGATCTTATCTAACTGTTTGACTGTTAATCCAAAGGTGTCAGGATTTCCATTCCTTCAATATTAGTGACAAAATTTAGGTTGGTATAGATATATTGAATAAAACTTATATTTCAGGTACACTTTCTGCTCTGCTTCTCCAGTAGCACATTCCTGTCTGTGTGACTAAATGCTTTCAAATAAACAGTGTATTATTGATATGTCTCCAAATTCAGTGCCATTTTTTTCTTGAGTTGTTTGTTTCACATACAAAACATTGTTATTAGAGGCTTTACCTTACAAGAATCCTACTAGCTGTTCGGTGCAAGTATTGTCAGAGGTAATTCTGAGCTTTACACTTACCAATTTTCATATACACAGTCCAGTCACATTAACGTAACCACTTTCTATGTTCAGCATGAATGTGAGAAAACCACTAACAGATGACAGGGGCAGCATTAGCAGCAGAGGGAATATAATGTGTATTGGGGGATGCAGATAATAGTGCACAAGCTTTCGGGCCTAGGATGGAAGCAGTTCCCAATGGTTAAATTTGTAAACTGTTTGTGTGCCACAGTGGTTGATATATACAGTTCATGGCAAAATGGCACTATCCAAAACTGGTACCGAGACATCTGTGGTACACCAGGGACTATAGATGACGAGGGTGAATGACAGTTGTGAATATGTGTATGGGCGAATAGACATGGGACAGATTTTGAACAGTTGACCATCCAGATGAACCCAGGGGCTACCAGCAGCATGTGCAAACAACTATTCAGCAAACATTGCTGCATATGAGCCTCCACAGCAGACTCCTGGGCCTCCACAGTGGACACCTGGTTGATGCACCTATGCCGACTGGCCGCTGTGGTTAAAGAGTTCTGTGCATGCAAAATGGAACCTTCCAAAACTGTTGCTGAGGAATTTGTGCTGCACTACGATCCATAGATGACAGTGGTGAATGATAGCTGCAGATATGTGTACAGGCAAATAGATGCGTAGCTGTTGCACAATTGATCACCCAGATAAATGAAGGGGCTAACAACAGTTTGTGGTTCAAGATTATTGAGTGAATGTTGCTATCTGTGGGCCTCCACAGCAGGCACCGGGTTCATGTATCCATGCTGACTGCTGTTCACTGGAGATGGATGCTGGCATTTGCATGTTGGTACCACAGATGGATGTCCACTGAGTTCTAATGGGGGGGGGGGGGCATTTTCAGACGAATCATGTTTTATACTCTATCAGACAGATGGCAGTCGCCTATACAGCATGAAACATCTAAAATCAAACACCCTGCTACATTCGTTAAATGGTTCCCACTGGAAGGGGAAGCATTATGGTCTGGGCAATGCTTTTGTGCCATTTACTGAGTGATCTCATTATTCTGAAGTCACAGGGGATCACCGAAAGTATGCATCTGCCCTTGGGGACTGCATCCACTGCTAAATGCATTTTGTTTTTCCTTGGCAGTATGGCATCTACCAGCAGGGCAATTCAATGTGTCACACAGCTCACAGTGGTTTGAAGAGCATCAAAATGTGTTTACCATAGTCCCCTGACTACCAAACTCCCAGGATTTAGACTGAATCCAGGAAATGTGGGACCACCTCGATTGGGCTGTTCGTGCCATGGATCTTCAACCAAAAAATGTAGTGCAGCTGTCCACAGCAATGCAGTCTGGATGACTTGACACCCTTGTCAGTATCTTTCAGAACCCCAGTGACTCTCTTCCTGCATCTCCTGCAGTGGCCTGCATTGCTACGGGTGGTTATTTAGACTTTTGACAGGTATTGACTGGACAGTGTATTTTACACTCTACATTCAGAAAAGAAATATCTTTGAAGTGAATGTCATCATTGAGGTCAGCTCTTAAAAAATAGTAGTTTTGCTGTCCCACGTTTTACACATATGTCATGTCTTCCCTTGTAATTTTTATGCAGAAGTAAAATACTATGTTTTAAGAATGAAGCTTCATACATAATGAAATGGGTCCTTATTCCATCTAAACTAGAACCATTCTATTCTTTGTCTTAGCCAGAGTCTTGTATAACTACGTCATCTGAATGGTTTCTGTTTCTCCTAGGGTTTCCATATCTGGCACATTCTGTGCACCTTTCATGTTTCATAACTCTCTTTATTGTGTCATCTATTTTCTTTCAGATATGAAACCTTTAGTTAGTTACGTTCCCCTGCAACAGTTTAGGTGCCTTATTAGCTTATAAGCTGTTTGTTGTTATACATGTGCATCCTTCCATATTTTACTTGTAAATGTACACCATGTGGAATTTTTGAAAATGTTGGCACCATTGCACTATAACTGGAGGCAAAATTGCATTTGGCCCATATACTTCCAGAATTTCACTGTGAATTTGTGTACAATGTAGGCTTTTGCCCACGAGAATCATTCTGTCCCACATATTTTAACTTTGGAGTACAGTTCCTGGTGCCACATAATTTCAATTGCATGCTGCAATGCATCTTGTTATCCAGACTGTAATAGAAGTGAGTACTCCTTTCTAACAATTCCCCACTCCTGTTGGGTAATAGTCTTACCTAGGGATGACATGTATACCATATATTCTAAAGTCCTTATATATTTGTAATTACTGTGTTGAGAGCATGACGAGTTTTCCTGCCTTCCTGATTTTGTATCTCTGTTATTTACATAACTGTTTTCATGCAAATGCCTGGATGGTCACCACTAGAAGTCCATGGCTCACTACCTGTCCCATAGCTGTGAAAGTATACCTATAAGTAATGAAATGTTTGTGTATATATGAGTTATGTTTTTGTTTTAATCTGAATACTTCACCATGCCCAATTCATATATGAGTGAATACAACAGCTGCTACAACAGCAAATACTACTACTACTACTGCTACTGCTACAAAATACAGTGAAATATGTTGATGACACAGTGTACATCACATCATGTAATGATGTGAATACTATGACACAAATAAATAACCCCATGATGGAAAAGACAGATCAAATGATTAGAGAAAAATGTGTTATTATGAAGCACCAAAAAAATCTGAACACATCGTCTTTTGCCATATAAATACTGAGAACGGACAAAATTACCTCAAAAACATTTATCTTGACATAAAATAATACTGGAAGTACCACAAAGGAAAGCCTGACATTAAGTTAGCAACAGTGTTGTACTACCTAAGTAAACTGAAAAATTGTCTGTGGATATCATGCCTTTCTCCATACCCATGTATTCTACAGAATACTACTTTGAGAACTGGAGCAATGAAAGTTCATCTGTGGCATCAGAAAGGCTCAAGATATGTTTTGTGTTTTAGTAGCTCAAATTCTTGTAGACAAGACGTTGCTGAGGACAACTCCCTTACAGCCTTCAGTCTACAAACTCAGAGTACTGATACATCCCAACCAGTCTGTTCACATGTATGAAATTAGGTTAGATGCTCGTTCATGTGAAACCAGGAATAGAAACTTACTCCCCATGCCAGGTTTAGTAAAGCATTTTTGATTTTTTTAACACGACAACATGTTTTTCAGCCAGTTACTGCATGGAAAAGGGAACTGCATGATGGAAAATTAAAAACAGTGGTAGTGTTTGGTTAAAAGGAAAATTGTTAATGGTAGTATTTTGTAATGAGTACTACTCCATTTTACTGATATTTCTGACTATGTCCCACAACACCTAAAAGAACGTTTTGTAGTTAAAAGAAACCCATTTGGACTATCCACAGTTATCATTTAAAACAGATGATATGTCTTAATAGATATTTAATGAAGAGCAGATGTTAAGAGTGCATAAATATTGAATAATAATACAGCCTGAGGAAAACTGTGGGTGACAGTAGTAGAAGTAGTCGTAGTAGTAGTAATTTCATTCAACCATAGTTCACTTTTAGAAAGGTGCTGGATGTGTCATAGTATTGGAATTTAAGAACAAATAAAGTAACACAATTCATATGTAGTGGCTTTTACATGACCTACATGCAGATAATGGTCTGAATGGTGATAAGACCCTACATCTACATCTACATCTAGCTCTACATCTGCATCTATACTCTGCAAACCACTGTGAAGGGCAAGGTAGAGGGT
This sequence comes from Schistocerca americana, assembly GCF_021461395.2. Taxonomy (NCBI): domain Eukaryota; kingdom Metazoa; phylum Arthropoda; class Insecta; order Orthoptera; family Acrididae; genus Schistocerca; species Schistocerca americana. The sequence continues at coordinate 106,908 of NW_025725942.1, forward strand.
ATGTGCCATTGTACTAGTTGTTAGGGCTTTCTCTTTTTCCATTCATGTGTGGATTGATGATGGAAAATTGGTTGTTTAAATGTCTTAATGTGTAGTACAATTAGTATAATCCTATCTTTGTGATCAGTGTGGGAGTGATATGAGCGTGAGTCAAATGAAAACCTTAAATTTGTAACAGCAAATCGAAATTTCGAGCCGTTATCCTGTAAGTTGGTAAGCGTGCTACAAACAGCATGCAGTATGGCCTGTAGGTGGCAGCATAATGCAGATGCACACATACCATCACAGTATCAGTATAAAGATGGCCGCCCAACTTGCGACTTGCACCAGGGAAGAACAGCATTCTTCTGTTCTGTTTCTGCATAGTGAAGGTGTGAAACCTATTGAAATTCATCGACAAATGAAGGTTCAGTATGGTGATGCATGTTTGTCACAGCAGCAAGTCAATGAATGGGGTAGGAAGTTCGCAAATGGTGTGACTTCAGTGGAAGATGCTGTTCGTCCAGGTCAGGCACGAGTTGTGACTCCACAGAACATTGCAGCAGTTGAAGCCATAGTGAAGGAAACCCACCGAGTGACACTGAATGACATTGCAGCATGTTTACAGATTAGTCATGGGTCAGCACATTACATTGTGCATGATATGCTCCAGTTTCACAAAGTGTCTGCAAGATGGGTGCCACTGCACTTGACTCCTGAAATGAGAGAACGACGTGTTGATGCTTGTGAAGAACTTCTTCGGCACTTTGAACGAGAAGGTGATGGCTTCCTTGAAAGAATCGTTACTGGGGACGAGACCTGGGTTCACTTCCACCAACCAGAAACGAAGACAGTGAGCAAGAAATGGTGCCATTCCTCATCACCAAGTGATTTCCATATGTTTGGACCACTCAAAGACACAATTGGGAAAAAGAAGTTCCATTGTGATGAAGATGTATGCCACACAGTGCATGAGTGATTGCACGGACTACCAAAAGAATTTTTTTCTAAAGGAAATTATACACTTCGTAAGTGCTGGAGGACTTGCATTGAACATGGGGGAGATTATGTTGAAAAGTGGTACACCTTTGTACCACTTCTGCACAATAAATAATATTTAAAAAAAATTAAGGATTTTCATTTGACTAACCCTTGTATGAAGCAGGTTTTAATGTATTACTAGATTAAACACTTATTGGCTATAAAAACTTTCTACATAGGTTTTCATGGGATATTTCATGTCTATCTTCAAGTGCCTGCCAGCTCAGTTCTTTCAGCATCATCGTGACACTCTCCCATGGGTCAAACAATGCTGTGACCATTTGTGCTGCTCTTCTTTGTATGTGTTGCCCAAGTGTAGTATGTATTTATTTGGCAACAGACTGCCTATTTCTTTAAAAACTTTTATGAACATCATACATTTGACAATAAATATCAGAGTGCACCTGATTGTTAAAAAACTGTCCAGTCAGTGAGATACTATAGTTCTTCCACAAAGAAGAAGGAACTTCCTGGTTGAAACAATTTAAATATATATGTGTATGCTTTTAAAGAGAACGGGGTAATACACATAATCTGTATGGCTGTGCAACTGTTCCTGGTTAATACACCTGCTAATTTATAAGGGAAAGGTTATACCTTTTGATAAATTGAGAGACATGTAAATGATTTTCCCTATTAATTAGTGTCTTCTCCAATTTACATCATTGATGGTACCATATATGTTATTGAGATGGATGTTTACTGATATCATTAGAACCTTAATAGCAAATGGAGATTTGGTAGGTGTTCAAATGTCTGATTGTAGACCGTTACTTTGTCTACATATGTAATGTCATGAATGAACACTATAATTAGCATTACACTTATGATCTAAAGTAATACACTGAAATGCTTCCTGCAAACTACTCACCTGGAAAGTATGAGGACGGCCCATAAATTCTAGTGTCTGTAGTTAAGTTTCTTCTTGACAATGTCCAGTGAAAGCACTTGTAAGTCTCCTCTGGATGTGATAAAAGTTAGTTGGTAAGTGTTAGGGAATTTCAGTGGTTGTTAGGGTTAAAAGGAATGTTGGAATAACATTGCTAGTGGTGACAAGAATGTGTCATTTCAATCCTTTGCTACAGCAGGTCCTACTGGATTTATTAAATTTCATCAAGATTGTATGTCTTATTGATTCTTTGTTAGACAGTTCAAAAATCTCAAATGTTCAATACAAAATGAAGTAAATGTAGGCAGATTACATTTATAAAGAAGACTTTCATTCCTTAGCTGAACAAGTCTCAGATAGTCACTATTATGATCTCTACCTCTTTATTTCATCTGTTGCTATTTATAACACTGAAACCATTTGGTTTCTCATCCAGTTCAGCATGTGCTGCAAGAGCTAGCAGCTTCTATCCCCCTTATGTGAAAGTAAATGTTCTGTATACTGTGCAATATTGGATCATAACTTGTTTTTATGCTTGGTTGGATTTAGCCATGTTGAAAATAATCTAAATAACCCTAACATTGTGAACAATTACAGGGAACTGATTGACAGTTTGTGAGTATTGAAATTTTATTTTCTGTATATTTAATTAACATGTAATACAAAACTAGGACATAATAAATCAGAAAATTCTAAATGCAATCTAACTGAGCAAAGCAATCATTTTACTGTGTTGTCTAAGTTTTGAAATGTAATCTTAATTGTCTACTAAAAAAAGAAACAAAAAGGAACCAAACATTTTAAAACTACCCTAAGATGACAAAAGTCATGGGATACCTCCCGATACCATGTGGGATCTACTTTTGCCAAGTGTAGTGTAGCAACATGACACAGGATGGAGTCAACAAGTTTTGGGACTCCTTTGAAGAAATATGGAACCATGCTCTCTCCATGGTGGTCCATAATTACAAAAGTGTTGCTGGTGCAGTAGTTTGTGCATGAGCTGACCTCTCTATTATCTCCCATAAATATTCACTGGAATCCATGTTGGGCGATATGGGGGGCCAAATCATTTGCGTGAAGTACTGAGCATGTTCTTCAAGCCATGACTCATTGTGATGTGGTGACATAATGCATTGTCACTTATAAAACTTCTGCTTTCGTTTTGGAACATGAAGTCCATGAATAGCAGCAGATGGTGTCCAAGTAGCCTAACATTACCATTTCCAGTCACTGATTGGTTTAGTTCCACTAGACACAATTAGAAAGCCACCACCTTCTCCCACAGTGCCTGGTTCACAACTTGGGCCCATGGCTTTGTTGGGTGTCTGCCACACTAGAGCCCTACTATCAGCTCTTACTAGCTGAAATTGGGATTCATCTAAATGTTCAAATGTGTATGAATTCCTAAGGGACCAAACTGCTTAGGACATCAGTCCCTAGACTTACACACAACTTAAACTAACTTATGCAGTGAACAACACACAGTCCCATGCCCGAGGGAGGACCCGAACCTCCGGCGGGTTGGGCCGCGTAGTCTGTGACATGATGCCACAAACCGTGTGGCCACTCAGTGCGGCTGGGATTCATCTGACCAGGCTACAGTTCTGCAGTCATCTAGAGTCAATCTTATACAGTCACAAGCTGAAGAGATGCACTGCAGGTGATGTCATGATATTATCAAATGTATGTGCATCAGTTGTCTTGTGCCATAGGCCACTAACAGCAAATTTCACTGCACTGTCCTAAAGATATGTTGACCACACAGCACACATTGATTTCTGTGGTTTTTCATGCAGTGCTACTTGCCTGATAACAGACAAAACTCTAAGAATATGCCATTGCTCTTGATTGATAAGTGGAGGCTGTCAACCACTCTGTTGTTTGTGGTGATAGGTGAGGCCTGAAACTTGCTTGTTGTGACACTGCGGACATTGGAATATTATGTAAATTCCCTAAAGATATCTGAAATAGATTGTCTCATATGTATACATGCAACTATCATTCCACGTTCTAAGTCTGTTAATTCCCATAATCCCATCAGAAACATTTTCACATGTATCATCTGACCCCTGCCAATGCACTGCTTTTATATACCTTGTTGGTGCAATACTTCTACCACCTTTATACTCACACCAAAAAAGGCTTGCATCATCCCGGTTCCCAGAACTCCTAAAGATGAATGTTGACTGTGGATATTGTATCACAGACACAGTCCCTTTGACTGTTCAGAGATGGCATTAAACCCGCCCAAAGAAGTAAACAACCATGCATGAGCAGTGCCTATTAGATGGAGGGGTCTGACAGCCGATCAGTTCCAGTCATTCCACCAGGAAGGAGGTGCACGGCTCGTGTTGTCTGTAGTTCACCCATGCCTAGATGGTCAATACCATGGTTCTATCTTGTCCGCATTGTTACTTTGTGCCAAGAAGGGCTTTCAACAATGTAAGTGTCCAGGTGTCTCGGAGTGAACCAAAGCGATGTTGTTCAGACATGGAGGAGATACAGAGAGACAGGAACTGTTGATGTCATACATTGCTCAGGCTTCCCAAGGGCTACTACTGCAGTGGATGACTGCTACCTATGGATTATGGCTCAGAGGAACCCTGACATCAACGCCACCCCATTGAATAATGCTTTTTGTGCAGCCACAAACTGTCATGTTATGACTCAAACTGTGCACAATAGGCTGAATGATGTTCAACTTCACTCCCATGTCCATGGCGAGGTCCATCCTTGCAACCACAACACAATGCAGCGTGGTACAGATAGGCTCAACAACATGCCGATTGGACCGCTCAGGGTTGGCATCATGTTATCTTCACGAATGAGTGTCGCATATGCCTTCAACCAGACAATCGTCGGAGAAGTGTTTGGAGGCTACCCAGTCAGGCTGAATACCCTAGAGACACTGTCCAGCGAGTGCATCAGGGTGGATGTTTCCTGCTGTTTTGGGATGGCACTATGTGGGGCCGACGTACACTGCTGGTGGTCATGGAAGGTGCCGTAATGGCTGTATGATATGTGAATGCCGTCCTCTGACTGATAGTGCAACCATATTGGCAGCATATTGGCGAGAAATTGGTCTTCATGGATGACAATTCATGCCCCCATCATGCACTTCTTGTGAATGACTTCCTTCAGGATAATGACATCGATTGACTAAAGTGGCCAGCATGTTTTCCAGGCATGAACCCCATCATACATGCCTGGAATATATTGAAAAGGGTTTTTATGGATGACGTGCCCCACCAGCCACTCTGAGGAATTTACCCTGAATCACCGTCGAGAAGTGAGTCAATTTGGACCAACATGGCCTTGATGAACTTGTGGATAGTATGCCACAATGAATACAAGTATGCATCAATGCAAGAGGTCGTGCTATTTGGTATTAGAGGTACCGGTGTGTACAGCAGTCTGGACTACCACCTCTGAAGGCCTCACTGTATGGTGGTACAATATGCAGTGTGTTGTTCTCATGAGCAATAAAAAGGGTGGAAATGATTTTATATTGATCTCTATTCCAATTATCTGTACAGGTTCCAGAACTCTCGGAACCGAGGTAATGCAAAACTTTTTTTTATGTGTGTATGTGTATATCACTATCACATAACTTTAGTCTGCTTAGTGTAAATTGCTTTTAAGTACATATAAGGAACTTTTTCCTTATTTTCATGTTAACGTGTAACATATAAAGCTGGTCATGTCACTGCACTCTTAGTCTATGCTTCCTTCACTGCCACACATATATATGGAAATATTTATCTTCGATATCAGTTAGCCTTTATTATCATATTTTTAGTAGTTGTAGCTTAATGAATCTGAAGTAATCCGGAAGTCACCATCTGTTAATGTTGTGGAGTAGCCTTCCTAAATGCCCTACACATGTTGATGTCTCCCAGGTCTTCTGTACAATGTAGGAGCAGGACTTTTCTTCTGTGATAGTACTTTAGAACTCCACACTGTTGTGGAGTTTTGCTTTTGCTGTTTCCAGCAGTACTGGAATTGGTACATCTATCATGTTTTTGAACAACTGTGATATGATTATTGAATTCTGATATACATCTCTGTTGTCCTGCAATTACACGGAAGGGTATGTTGTGTGCCATATTCTCTCTGTATTTAATAGGAATTTCAGTAAGTTTCATTACAGTAGATTTTTTTTATCATAAATTTGCAGACCATAGAGTTTTGCATTTGTACTTTGACTGGTATAAAAAGTATGAAATATTCGGCTTGGAAGCAAAATTTCATGACTGCCAACTTCTGGAGCTGTCTGGTATGTACATACATACATCTGAAGTTCAGTACATTACTCTTTTGTGGCTCAGACATCAGGGTTGTCCTATGACATGTGATACATGTATGGAATCTTTTATATTTCGAACTTTCAAAGACTCAGACAAACATCTCAATTATCCAAACGAAATCAAATTTTTCTGGATGGGAGGAATGCAAGTGGATTTGCACTGTTTAGTATGTGTCCAGCATATGTAAACAGATGTGCTATTGTATACCATATTTGTGTCACATAACAAGCATCTGTGTGCAATATGTATATGGGCATGGCCTTCTGGACAAGACGCTGTGTGTTATTAAATATTTAAGATGTGACAAACGTTTATAACATGCTGAGCTTTAACCACTTGACATCTTGTGCATGAGGTCCAGAGTAAAATGAACATGTTTTATTAGCAAAAATGTTTAAGACCTGAAGATTACAGTTAAGAGTGTTGAAACTGGTTGCCTTGAGCAAAAAAATATATATTTTTATGTTATGGCTTTTGAATGGTTTTTGACATTTAAAACTGATTGTCCTCCAGTACTCTCATAACGAAAAAATTCAATCAAAATCTGATTAGCCATGACATAAGGTACCATCTAAGTAAGGTCTGGAAACATGTCCTTCAACTGATTAATGAACAGCAGTAGTCTATATCAGAAGTTGATCACTGAATAAAGGATGTTTAACAACAAGAAGGATCTAGGAAATCAGTGAGTAAAGGTCTGAATGACCAGTATGAATGAGCAAAATTTAACAATTACTTCTACACTGCCGTAACAGTGTGTGGAGGAAGTGGATGCAACTGAGAAGTATAAAACTGATGCTTCCCAGGCCACTGGTATCACTCCTCCATTGTGTCTCTTAAAGAAAACTTAATCTGTTCTCGAAGTTTTGTGCATGTGTGGCTCAATGAACTTCCATATTTTTGAGAGCTTGCATAAAGTGATCTTATGTATGGCAATATCTGAGTGCAAGTGATTTCTTTAAAATTATGGCTTACATTTCCAAATATATGAAGATCATATAACACCTTGAATTGCTTTTCAAATTCTTACAGGTATTTGTCATCATGTGGAATTGTTTTTAAGGACATTTTTATTCCCGAGTGTGAAATTGTCTTCTTTCTATCTGTAATGATGAAAGAGGATGCATATAGTCATCTTTCAAATGTAGTTTTGTGTCTGTTGATGTCACAGATTAGCTAAACCAATAAACTTTGCTTTTAACTTCATTGGGCATCTAATGTACTAGTTGTGATGTTAACCTTTAAATACTTCTTGAAGATAGAAATACATTATTACTAGTTCCACAGCTTGCTATCACAATCGATACATCAACAGTAAAAATCTTACCATTTTTCACAGCTTATCCAGACTATTGTTATATATGAAGACATCTACACTCATGTTCAGAAAAAACAGAGCACCTGGAAGAACTAGAGATAGGACATTCATATTCATGGGACGTGTACACTAGTATGTTCTGCAGAAATGATTATCGTTTCAATCACCTTGATTCAGCATGTGTCCTGTTGCATAGGCACCGGATCCGCCATGGGGCCTGACAACTTGTTCCATGCATGATGGCATTGATGCCTATGGTGATGTGGCATAGTTAACCATGCTGCATTCATTTGGTTCCAAAGTTCACCGGTGGTGGTCAGCGTTGGGTCACAGTGCTGTACCCGGCTTTTAATAATGTTCCACACATTTTTGAAAGGCGGCAAGTCTGATGGTCTGGTGGGACAGGGTAAAAAAGGCTGACGCACTGTGACATCAAGAAGGCAGATGTTCTTGCAGCAGCCTGTGTTCATGCATTGTCTTGTTGAAAAATGGAGTCTGGGGTGTTGTGCAGAAAGGGTAAGGCTATGGTTTACAGGATGTCATTCATTTAGGTCGCACTGGGCACAGTGTTAAGAACATGCACTACGTGTGATTTGTGGTTATACCTAGTAGCACCTCACACCATAAGGCCTTGATTTGGTGCTGTATATCTTGAGCAAATGCAGTCACTGTGATTCTGGTCCCATTGTCTGCCGCATATCAAAATGTGGAATGAACAGAACCTGGATTGGTCCAGAAACACTATATGACACCATTCCTGCCCCAGTGAGGTTTTTCCATACACCATTGGCATCTAGCATATTTCTGCATATTAGTCAAAGGTGGACAATGCGCATGTAACCCAAGCCTTAATAAACTGTAACGTGCTCTCACCCCTAATAATATACGATGTGTTACAGCCTTCTGCTGTTGCCCCAGAGATGAAGAGGATGCGTATCTCTTCCACTGCCATTTCAATGAGGTGTCAGTTTCCTTGGGGGATGGTCTGGGTGGTGCCACCTGATCCATCTCATCATGTTGTACTGCCTTCTGTTAACCATTCTCCAAAACCCTGTTGCACTGCTGAAACACTTCATCTCACAGGAGCAGCAGTTTCCCTGATGGATGCATCACATTTTCTCATGTCAATAATACACCCTCTTTTAGACTCACTGACGAGACAGCACGGGTCATGCATGCATCTGTGAGGCATCCTGCACATGGCGAGAACCATGGTGGCATATGGATTACCCAAGGCATTAAAGTTTCATGTAAAACAAAAAGAGAATTGTAGGTGTCAGCCAGATTGTCTAACAATACTGAAATGATGAGGCATTATAAAGTGTACTCTAAGATATTAAGGGAAGTGATAAATAATTCAAAAAGCGTCTACTTAAAAGAGGAAATTGATAAATCTGATGAGAAAATGAAAATCGTATGGGAATATGTGAAAGGTGAGACTGGGAAAAGATCTAAACGAAGACAAATTATGTTCTTTTTTCCCGTAGTACAAATGTTACCAATGAAATGAATCAAAAAATGGGTGAACACGAGATTCTAAATGTTGAGTCCACCATATTCTTGGATCTGCATATAGACAGCAAACATAAGTGGCACTACCATCACATTCGAGATCTGTGCAAACATTTGCCTTGAGAATTATAGCAGACAGGAGGGAGATGACCATAATAAAAACAGCATACTTTGGTTATTTACATCAACTTATGGCCTATGGTGTAATATTCTCGGCAAATCAACCAATAGCAAGAAAAACATTCCATGCACAGAAGTGACCCCTAAGAATTATGTCTGGAGTACATTCCAGACACTCAATCAGAAATCTATTTAGAGATCTTCAAATATTTACAACATCTGATCTATATATTTTTCCCCGATGTGCTTTGTTTGAAAAAATAGCAACTTACCTAAAGCTAATAGTTTTTACCATAATTGTAACAGCAGAAGGAAACTTGATATTCATAATGATCTAACAACAAAGAGCGTGCTGCTAATGAGGGTTTTATACAGTGGTACACAGATTTCTAATGCCCTTCCACCAATAATTAAAGAACTGGTTGGAAACATACCCAAGTGTAAAGAAAAGCTGAATCTGTTCCTTCTAGATGGATATTATTGTAGTATAGACAAATTTCTAAGCAAAACTGCATAATACCTACTGAGTATGCTTTAATCTATCTTAGTGGCCTTATGGTCTAATCATCATTCTTTGTCTATCTTACGTAATTTAAAACTGAAATATATGTATATCTGTATATTCATACAGAAGTCAAGTATGATAACTCATATGTAAGATTATGTGTTAGCTTATCTGTTCCCCCATCACCTCCCTCACCCCAATACCTTTAAATACAGCTTGCCATCATCATCAATTATAATGTGCTACATATGCATAGGATATTAATAATAACAATGAAATTTGTAAAATGTTTTAATAGAATAATAATTTTTACATTGGAGCTTAATACATACCTTAAGCATAACTTCCAAAAAATTACACTTAAGAGAAATATGCTTGAAAAACATTTGTTGAAAAATCTAAGAGGTATGTGTGTCACAAAATTGCTTCAAGAAGTTTCATAGCATTAAACTCTCATCAATCTGACATCACCACAATCTAAACAATAGAAAATCTTAACTGTGTGCTCACCATTGCCAGTATTTGAGATGGCACTGTAGGCATTACACAGGTCTACAGACAATGTCTATAGGATTATTTACTGGGGGAATCCAATTCCCTTCAGTTCTCTCTGCCTATGTTTCAGAGGGTCAGTCTTTCAGTTATATCTTTCTAAGTGGACCGTCGTTCCCTCTCCTTATTGCCTATTCAACTTCCTGTTGTTTCCCCATAGCAAGTAGTTGTGATCGTGATTTTTATTGGTCCCATACATTAACTTTTGTACAGGTTTGAACTTATAATATAGGATATGTCATTTTGCTTGTATCTATACTATATAATATAATAGGCTAGACAGTAATAACACACAATTGCGTGCAAAGTATGTGCATAAAGCTAAATGATTTACATCAGAGTTATAAATATGTTTTTATGAATGTTACATTGTACATGAATAGTTTTTATTCTAGTTAAGCTCCTTACACTAATTTGTAATTATAGTATCTCAATATCGTACACGACGTGTGTTATTCACAGTATGAACTTTTCCTCACTGTCTGGTCATATACTTTTGCTTTGTGTCATTCTTCTTCTTTCAAAAACATTATTAGGGTTGCCAGTAAAATCTTCTCAGTTTTGAGGTTTTGTAAGTCCCTTGGAGGTGCTTGTATTAATTTTATACAAGCATATTGAGGCCCTTTTTCTAAAATCTGAAGTCTGTGTGAAATGGACTGCAATTGTTTCTTGTTCCTTGTGTTATGAAGATGAACAACCAGGTCTTTGAAACAGTTGCAATAAGATTCTTTTTGCTTCTTTTTCAGTATAATTGGAATGGCTTTCTTCTGTATTGTGGATAGTCTTTTCAGTCAAGTGATGGTTGCGTTCTGCCATGCTGTGATATCATATTGCACGAATGGTTCAAAATGTCCGTGATAGACAATGCACAAGAGGTCTTGTTGTGTATATTGAGTCAGTTGTTTCATTATAAATATCACTGAGCTTAGCTTGTTGGATACCCTATTTTTTCTGCTACTTCCAGTTTAGCTCACGGTCTGATCTTGAGTGTAAAACTTCAACTGAGGTTACTCCTTCCTGTTCCTTTTCACTTAGAAAAACGTCTATGTGTTCTTCCTTTTGTTTAATGTTGAAAACCATGCACATAGTTTTTTTTTTCAAATTAATAATTAACTCACAGTCTATGTGCTATGTTGTTGACGTGACATGAAAGTGCTTTCTCAAGTGCTTCACTGTTGTTGGAAACATTCAGCACAATCATATTATCTACATAGAGTAACTTATTTTTATTTTCGTACATTTGTACATTATTTACAAATAAATTGAAGAGGATAGGTCCTATATCAGATTCTTGACGTACATTATACTTAATGCCGCTAACTTCTGATGTACTGGTATTTGAGTTGTTCATGGTTACATATACACTACTGGCCATTAAAATTGCTACACCACAAAGATGACGTGCTACAGACATGAAATTTAACTGACAGGAAGAAGATGCTGTGATATGCAAATGATTAGCTTATCAGAGCACTCACACGAGGTTGGCGCCGGTGGGGGACACCTACAACGTGCTGACATGAGGAAAGTTTCCAACCGATTTCTCATACACAAACAGCAGTTCACCGGAGTTGCCTGGTGAAACGTTGTTGTGATGCCTCCTGTAAGGAGGAGAAATGCGTACCATCACGTTTCCGACTTTGATAAAGGTCGGATTGAGGGCCTATCACGGTTGCGGTTTATCGTATCGTGACATTGCTGCTCGCGTCGGTCGAGATCCAGTGACTGTTACAGAATACGGAATCAGTGAGTTCAGGAGGGTAATACGGAACACCGTGCTGGATCCCAACGGCCTCGTATCACTAGCAGCCGAGATGACTGGCATCTTATCCGCATGGCTGTAACGGATCGTGCAGCCACGTCTCGATCCCTGAGTCAACAGACGGGGATGTTTGCAGGACAACAACCATCTGCGTGAACAGTTCAACGACGTTTGCAGCAGCATGGACTATCAGCTCGGAGACCATGGCTGCAGTTACCCTTGATGCTGCATCACAGACAGGAACGCCTGCAATGGTGTACTCAACGACGAACCTGGGTGTACGAATGGCAAAACGTCATTTTTTCGGATGAATCCAGGTTCGGTTTACAGCATCATGATAGTCGCATCTGTGTTTGGCGACATCACGGTGAACGCACACTGGAAGCGTGTATTCCTTATCGCCATACTGGCGCACCACGTGGTGTGATGGTATGGGGTGCCATTGGTTACATGTCTTGGTCACCTCTTGTTTGCATTGATGGCACTTTGAACAGTGGATGTTACATTTCAGATGTGTTACGACCCATGGCTCTACCCTTCATTCGATCCATGCAAAACTGTACATTTCAGCAGGAATATGCACAACCACATGTTGCAGGTCCTGTAGGGGCCTTTCTGGATACAGAAATGTTCGACTGCTGCCCTGGCCAGCACATTCTCCATATCTCTCACCAATTGAGAACGTCTTGTTAATGGTGGCCGAGCAACTGGCTCATCACAACACGCCAGTAACTACTCTTGATGAGCTGTGGTATCGTGTTGAAGCTGCATGGGCAGCTGTATCTGCACATGCCATCCAAGCTCTGTTTGACTCAATGCCCAGGCGTATCGAGGCCGTTATTACGGCCAGAGGTGGTTGTTCTGGGTACTGATTTCTCAGGATCTATGCACCCAAATTGCGTGAAAATGTAATCACATGTCAGTCCTAGTATAATTTATTTGTCCAATGAATACCCGTTTATCAACTGCATTTCTTCTTTGTGTAGTAATTTTAATTGACAGTAGCATAGCTTCCACTTTGTTACTGAGATATGATGTTATCCTATTTGCAGCTTGTCCATGAAACTACATGATTAATTATGTCGAAAGATTTGGATAAGTCAAGAAAAACAAAGACAGTTGTCTAAGGCCTGTACAATAAACTCTGTTTATGGTTCAGTTAGACTTGCACCAGGTTAGCGGTCTACCCGACGGGAGGCCCTCGTTATTACTGTTCTTGGTGATTTCCCTTTCTGGTATCCATGCTGTGCTGAAGTTAGAATAATATGCTTTTACAGATAAGCAGTTAGTCAGTTGAGCATAAGCATTTGTAATATTTTGAGAAACCTTGATACTAAAGATACTGCTCTGTAATTGTTAGGATCATCATCTTTTCCCTTTTTGTATACTGGCACTACTTTAATTAATTTAAGTTGATCAGGAATTATTCCTTCTTGGAATAGCAGTTGATAGTATCCAACAGTGAAGTAATTATTTCTACTGTCTCCTGCTTGATCAGGTAGTCTGATACTTCATCATGTCCAGCACAGATATTTCCCTTACCATTTTTTACAATCTTCGTCACTTCTTCTTTAGATAACAGTTTCAGGAACATTGAGTGGCTTGGCTTAACTTTCACTGTGGCCTGATGACTTCCTTGGTTATTGCTTGCATGCTTTAGATTTTCCACTGTTTCTATGCAACTATTATGCTGAATGTTGGCAGTTTCTGTTTGTCTGTAATGACTTAATTATTCACTTTCATTTGTTTTCTGCATGTATTTTTCATGGCTCCTGAGAGTTAATTATATCCCAGGCAGTTTTCAGTATATTTGTTGATTTTGAAATAATTTCGTTTATTGATTTGGGTTTCCCTTATGTTATCAGCTTCTGTACTTCCTCTGATGATGTTTGTAGGTTTCAGTACTTTCCCTCTGTTTCATCGCTTTAAGGTAGCCTTCAGCCCTTTTATTTCTTTTATGATCCACTGCTTGTTCTGGAGGATTTTTCTTTCCATCTTGGTTTTTGGAAATGCTATAGTGAAGTAATGTTTTAAGGTTTCTTAAAGAGAACTGTATTTTTCATCTGTTCCTTAAGCTTGAAGAATGTTTGTCCAGTGTTCATTTCTCAATATTGCTTTAAAAATGTTGATGTTTTGTTGGCTGGAAAGCGTAATATCTCTTTCTATGTTTTTGTCTTCTGTTTGTGAGTGTAGATTTCCATATACTTCACATAGTTCTCCAAAATGATGAAAAAGTCCTGTTTATAGAACCCTTGTCGTATATTCATTGCTGTCTATATTAGTGATAATATCAATAATTGACTCAGTTTCTAAAGTTATTCTTGTAGGTTCCATTACAGTTGCTTTCATGTTGTACTGTATTAGCATCTCCACAAATTTTTCTCTCTTTGTAATTTCATAACCTTTTCTTTATCCATGGCCAAATTTTTGTATATATCATTCATACTGCTAAGTAATTCTCAGCTGTTTTAACAAATATTGCTACTAATCCACTATTATGCAGATTTCTGCAGAAATAGTTTGCAATAATATGATCGTTTATAGTAGACGTGCATATTTCATTTTCATTTATTCCACGTTCACTTATATACATTATAACTGGGTATGTTTCATTTATGAGTACTTCTACTTCCAACTTTTTTATTGCTCATGTATTGTATATTTTGATGCTGGGATTCCAAGCATAATTTCTTTTTCCGTAATGATAAAGCTGTCATTCTCTGTTTTTTCCTTTGCACAACTGCTTCTTGCTGCTGCTCATCAGATGGTTGGTTTTGTTTTTTGGACTTAGTGCCAGTAACATATGCTCTTGTTCTGCAGAGGATTCTTTAGTTTCATTTATTGTCTTCATTTCTATTGAGGAAAATGTTACAATTGCACTCCGCCTTATTAGGCCTAGCTATATCTTACTGCTCTTCATCACTGGGTTTGTCTATTACATTAATTTGCAGTGATATTGTTTGTTCTTCTGCAACAAAGTTTGGATTTTGGTTTGGTTTCTGCATTTATACTAAGAAGATCTCATAGTTCAGACCTTTATTCTCAGATAAATGGTTGATAGCTCTTTAGGCTTCCACAGATATGTTTGTTACTCTTGATGATGAAGATTTCTCTGTCTCACTTATCAGTTGCACTTTCAGTCTGCTACACAAAGCTATTTTTCCTTTTAACACCATTGCACCAATATGGGTCAATGTGTTATATAACTGCAAATGTTTGGCTATGGAACAGCCACCAGTTTCAGTATGAAATATTGTCCTAATTACTGCAAATGTGTTTGAAGTGTGAACTTTTTAATCAAGTATCTGCCTAATAAGTCACAGATTTAACCACATACCTATATTAACAAGAAATACAATACTCCATCAGCACATCCTATGTGGCAATTTAATGGTGAAGTTTCTTTACATATAATATACAACTTCAGTGTTTGAACATTAAGTTATGTTTAACGTGCCAGTATAAAATGAGATAATTTTTTTGTATTTCTGTGAAATTCTTCAAATGGACAGTGAAGTAATTTGCAAATTTTATAGTTAAAAGTTGTATTATGAAGTGAAAAATAGTATTTCCTATCTTTCCATTCAGTTTAACAGATAGCACTTTTTTTTATTGAAGCTAGAACATTACAATGGGTCTAGTTCTTTCTGATTTTATTAAAAGCTTTTAAAGATTCCAGGAATTACTGTGCCTTCTTCCTTATTTTAAGTCTTCAGCACTAGAATAAGATTTAGAAATTCATTTCTGTTACAGAGGAATGTCTCCTTAGTACTCACGTAAAAATCAAAAAGACCAATTTTTGTGGTCACTACAGTCCAATTTCTTTATGAAGATCTTACCAAGAGCCCAAGGATAGACAACTAATGTATTGGGGGAGGGAGGGGCAAATGATTTGTTCCTTGTGTGAGTTAATATTCTGTCAACCACAGCAGCCGACTGGGCATACTCAGTGACAGGCCAGATGTGTCGATAGCCACAGTCTCCAAGAAATGTTTATTTCTTATGTAGGTAGTGGTGTGGTTTGTGGTGTCATTGCCACTTTTGTGAAGAAAACTGAGATATCAGTGAAATAAATAAGAGCACATGTGAATGTGCTGTCACTCATAGGATGTTACCATTTCCCAAAAAAGTATTTTTGTTTGGCGCAGTTGGATATCTCAGCAATATTTATGATACAAGGTACCTCCACAACAATTTCTCCTTAAAGATTGCCAGTAGGATTTTCAAAATGGGATGTTAGATTTGACTATAGAAACCAAATGCTGTCACTCTGCAGAAATTAAATAAATGAAACATAAAAACTGAAAATGCTGTGCAGGACATAGGCAACCAGGAAATTTATGAAGTATGGTGAAATGGCACTAATAAACATTTCCAAAAATAAAATCTGTTTTTTTGTTATTACATATGCATGCCATATGATAGATAATTATGAAATTTTTTCAAATGTTATTCGTAATGTTAACAAAGCTTGTTTCATTTAAAAAGCTTTAAGCAATGCTTTTCAGCACATCCTTGATTAAGAATGTGCTTGTGATTTACCTTTACCTATAGGTCAACGCAGAAAGAGAGCATAGTGTGAGTACGAGGTCTGTGAGAAAAATTGCCGTAACACCTTTGTGTTAGAAAAAGCTGAATATTTTGGCAGCTAGTTAATACTGAATTTATTTGGATTCAGTGACAGACAAATGAAATGAGAATTATTAATTATAAAGTTATGGCTAATTCCTATGTCACAGTGTGCAAAAATATAAAATGGGACAAGGCTGTCAATAATGATGTGCAGGCTATTTTTTTGCAGTGTTTAACACCAGGGCACATTTGCTGTTTAATAAGAAGGGGAAAGCTTGTTATGTGAAGTATGGTCTGCTGCCATTGTTAGTAAGTCAATGGAAAATGAGATAGATAGCTGAGTTCCGTGCTCAGCAGCTATTGCAACATCAGAATACGAACCAGTTTTCCCTTTCCCATTTTGCTGACTCAGTTTTCCCTTTCCCATTTTGCTGACTGTTATATGGAGCATTGTTAGCAAAATCTGGAGAAATGATTCACTAGTCAGTCATGGTTCAACCATTAAATCAATTGGTTGTATGCTCCCATGTTTTTTACGTAGCTAAAGAGATTTAAAACTGACTTACATGTCGAAATTATTTTCTAAAATTCTCAGAGACTTACCCTTCTTTCTAAAACCATAAATGAAAAAATTTTTGAACGCATTTGTAAAATATTGTCTCAGTTTACAAGGTTGCTGCAACTAGAGGGGAACTGCTGGTTTCAGCCCAACCTGCATTGTCACTATATTGCCAATCACTTAATTTCCCTGATGGCATCATACAGCATTGCCAGATTTCCCCCAAATCTGTTCCCCACTCCTCTGATCTGTCAGTTTAACTAGGTAAGTTGTGCTAAGCTTAGAATCCAAGGCGGTGGGGTTAGTTCACGTGTTCTAAGATTAAAATGGAGTAAAATAAAAAATAAAAAAATCCAATAGGGTGGATGGACTAGACCACTTGAATTGAGTTCAGAATGGGAAGGAATTTAAAAAATCACATTTTAAACTGGCAATAAATTCAAAAGCCACATTGGGTCCCCTCGAACCCACTTTTGTTAAGTTTAAAACTTAAAAAAAATGTCCAAAATTACTTGAGAGGCACTTGTCTTCAGTTTGAAATGGTGGAAAATTTAAATATCCCAGTTGTTTCAAGTTTAAAATGGCAAGCTGGCTCACTGGAACAGTCTGGGTCTGCATAGATGTCAAATTTACCCCCAACTGGTGGAACTATGCCACTAATACTAAATTTAAAAATGCAGTGTCACATCCCAGTGCCACGGCCTGCGTGGATGCCATTATGCGTAGACATCTGCTACCTCTGTGTGTGTGTGTGTGTGTGTGTGTGTGTGTGGTTGTGTGTGTGTGTGAGTGAGTGTGAGTGTGTGTGCAGACAATAGATATAGGAGGGTACAAGATGATATAGACAAAATTTTTTGTAGCATGATGAGTGGCAGCTAGCACTAAATGTAGAAAAAGGTAAGTTAATGCAGATGAGTGGGAAAAACAATCCTGTAATGTATGAACTTAACATTAATATGTGCTACTTGACAGAGTCAGGTGACTTGTCTATCTAGGCATAGTGCTGCAAAATGATATGAAATATAACAAACAGGTAAGAATTGTAAGTTTATTGGGAGAGTTGTAGGTAACCGTAGTTCATATGTAAGGGAGACTGCATATAGAACACTAGTGTGACACTTTCTCTAGTGCTGCTTGAGTGTTTGGGATCCCCACCAGGACAAATTAAAGGAAGACATCAAAGCTTTTCAAAAGTGGACTGCTACATTTGTTACCAGTAGGATCAATCAACGCATAAGTGTTACAAAGCTACTCAAATGGGGATTCCTGGAGAGATGGTGACATGCTTTCCAAGGAACGATATTGAGAAAATTTAGAGAATCGTCATATGAACCAGACTGTAGAATGATCTTACTGCTGCCAACATACATTTTGTGCAAGGTCCAGCTGTTTTGCCTTGCTCTGTTTGAGAGTGGAGCAGGGAGGGAAAGGATAGTAGTAGTACAATGTACCCTCTGCCCTGCACTGTATCATGACTTGCAAAGTATGTATGCAGGTGTAAATGCAGAAGTATTCAAATCCAAGTTGAAAGCTTTCCTTGTGGCACATTCCTTCTATTCTACACAGGACAAGGGTGCCCATATTATAGTTGTAAGGGGGGCAGCTAGGCCTGGGAGTATGGATATTTTCAAAATTTGGAAGACAAATGGCAACTTGTAAGTAGCCACAAAAAAGTTTCATTTCCAATCTTCTTAAAAGCCTGTGTGATACCAACTTTTAAATCATTTTCTTGAAATGAAAAATACATGACTAACACTATCCTTTTTTCTTTCTCTGAGAGCTGGGAGGAAGGGAGAGAGTATGGCCACCTCTTGCACTCAGGTATGGGGCCTCCCTGGGACAGGAGTTTCTCACAGGAATTCAGAACTTTATTCTGTAATGTGCTATTTACCATATTCATCTACCCTCTCACAATTATTTTTCATGTTTAATTAATTGTTGAATTAATTTGTTAAAAAAAATTTATTCAGCATTCTGTAAATTATGTAGTGACGTATTTCAATACCAGTTAGCTTTTGCTCTCATGGTTTCACAAAGCCTTATAAATAAATAACCTCAAGTGGCAAAATTGTCACAATGGGTCATGGTGTAGAGAATGGTTTGTATTATACAAAGACCTAGTGGTGTGAAAACATTTTATCTGTAGAGAGAAATCTGCCACACCAGCTTACAAATTGTACTCACAGGCTGTGTGTGATCTTGTAATTGCAGTCAATTACAAGATATTGTTTTCATGAGCTGGGGACTGGAAGCACTGATACACTATGGGCATGCTGGTGCAGGTTGCAAAGACAGCACAAAGCTTTATATAAAATAATAATAATACTAAATAAAAAACTGAAAAATAAAAAACAGTAGTAAGGTGCGCTGCCCTCTGATGAGATGCATGGCTGTGGAGGTTGAACAGTTGTTAGTGGATGACCTTTGGGAAACCAACAGCACCTCAGTTGTAAAATGCTTACCTAGGCAAGTGGAGCTCTGTCTGTGTGGACAAATGATTCCCTAGCAGCAGTGGGACCACAATGTATCACAATAACAACATGTTTGAGATAATGTCCCCATTCTATATACAAAAAGGTGTAGAGAGAATTGCTGGGGCTCCTAAGTTTATCAACAGATTACAGAGAGGTATCCTGCTAATAGATGCAGTGATGTCCAGTGAAGTGCCCAAATTAATTCAAAGCATAAAACTTGGAGAATATCCTATAGTTACTGAAATACACAAGACCCTTAATTACATAAAAGGGGTTGAATCAAGTAATGACCTCATGTATATGGACCCCAATGAACTTTTAGTGGAATGGCGAAGCAAAGATTCAATCGAGATGAGAAGCATGTTGAAACAGGTAGATGATGAATTAGCAGAAACACCTACTTTCATATTCACCTTTAATTCACCCACGTTATATGAATATATAAAGGCTGGTTTCATAAGTCTTAGAGTCCCTCCATATATCCCCAAACTGATGTTCTGCTTTCAATACCAGTGTATTGGGCACACACTCTGAGCATGCAAACGGAAGCGAACCTGTGAAAGATGTGCTTTAGATCTTCATGATCCAGGGTCACCATACATCCTGCCACTGTGCTGTGTTAGTTGCTCAGGTGCTCATTCAGGCTGGTCAAAGAAATATACTCTCTATGTACAGGAACAGAAGATTCAGCAGCTTTGGATCACAAGGCAGCTACTGCACATGGAGGCAAATTAGAATCTCAAGACCATGCAACCTCATTCTCTGCCATCATATAGCAATCAGTTGTCAAGGCAGATACCTTGATCAAAATGCCCAATGCAGATACTAGCTCATTCATCCATAATTGTAGCTGCAACTGCAAACGCATTGCTGCACTTATTAGCTTGGCTTACAAACCAGTGTTGTTGAGGAAGTCTGGTCACAAGATATCTACATCTACTTCTTCACCACCTTTCCCACAGAAAGGAAAGGGAGTAAGCAGAAAGACCAGACCTAAAAAGCAAGATGTCAAACCCTCACACCACAGATCTTCAGTAACATCTGATGGGGAAGAAACATGTTTGGATAATATATGAAGCCCATCTTGCCCCTCCTCACAATATTTTTAACTCCACTCCTATACTTCAGCACTCAGTAAAAGTTAAGCTCAATGGTTAAAATGGCTCCCATCCTTCAGAAGAATGTGAACAGTTGTAGGGCTCATTTGGAGGAATGAAAACTCCTACTACAGAAAAAGCCTACGTGTATGTGCCTCCAAGGGATGCACTTACATGCCACAGATAATGTTGTGTTGCTAGGCTTTAACCATAACAGGAAGGATGACATAAAGGGTGAATGAGCAAAGTGTGATGTAGCTGTGTTCATCAACAAAGTACACCACTACTCTTCACTCATCATCTCATCACTAAGTTACAAGTAACTGCGCCGGCCGTTGTGGCCGTGTGGTTCTAGGCGCTTCAGTCTGGTACCACGTGACCGCTACGGTCGCAGGTTCGAATCCTGCCTTGGGCATGGATG
Organism: Schistocerca americana; assembly: GCF_021461395.2. Lineage (NCBI taxonomy): Eukaryota > Metazoa > Arthropoda > Insecta > Orthoptera > Acrididae > Schistocerca > Schistocerca americana. Next base: position 128,019 of record NW_025725942.1, read on the forward strand.
TGTGTGTGCTGTCCTTAGGTTAGTTAGGTTTAAGTAGTTCTAAGTTCTAGGGGACTGATGACCACAGATTTTGAGTCCCATAGTGCTCAGAGCCATTTTGAACAAGTAACTGCAGTACCATTATATGCTCTTCTAGTATGCTCTATGTACATACCAGCACATGAACCCCTTACAGCACAGCATTTACTGATCTCAGGAAACAGCTCCCCTGCCCAGTTCTGTTACTAGGTGACACTAATGCACACATTGTACTCTTCGGCTCTTCTACTGTCTGCCACAAGGGTTGAGTAATTGAGAAGCTGCTCCTGTTAGTGCCCATATGCATACTTAATACTGGGGAAATGATGCACTACTGCATGGCCATTGGGTCATTGTCAGCTATAAATCCCTCCCTGTGTCCTCTTGCCTTGCAGGCAAGGGCCAGGGATTTACACTCGAGTGACCATCTTGCCATCTGGCTTCATGTAGGTGAGTCTACAGCAGCTGAATGAAGGCCACTTAAATGGATATTCAGCAGAGCAAACTGGCCACTATAAAACTAAAATGGCTGTATTCCAACTTTATGGTAGCACCCAGGAGCTGATGGATCAAATCACAAATGTGATGTACCATGCTGATGGCTCCTCCACTTCTATGTCTTCTAGCCAGCCTAGAAGAAAAATGATCGCTTAGAGCAATGTGGAATGTTGGGTAGCCATTAAAGGCAGGTGAGCTGTATATCACAGCTTCCAGAATTGGCCAAATGCAGATAATCTTGCAACCTTCCGGCAGGTGAGTGCTAAAGCTTAACAAATCATCAAGGAGAGAAAATGGAGTGCATCGAAAGAGTTTTTCACAACCCTTAATAATTCCACACCAGCAACAAAGGTATGGGAGTCAGTTCAGAAGATATCAGAGAATGAAAGTCCAGGTCCAATATCTGCCATATTAAACAATGGTATCCTCCAAACAGAATACAGGGATATAGCACAGACAATGGGTAAACACATTTGTGATTTTACTCCCACCTCCAACATAAATAATTGATTCCTTCACCATAGGGAACACATGGAGAAGCAAAGACTAGACTTCTTGTTTAACAACTCAGAGCAATATAATTACACCTTCTCTATGTGTGAACTGCAGTCTGCACTAACTGTTGAACATGATGCTGCTCCAGAACCTGATAGGCTCTGCTATGCCATGCTACAACATTTGAACATGGAGGTGCAATAAGTACTCCAAAGCCTATTCAGAAAAATTTGGGATGAAGCCTACTGTTCAGATCCACAGTGGGAACCGAGTCTGATATCACTTCTCAATTCAGGGATGTCAATCTTTTCCCATAACAGAACTTCAGATGAGGTCACAATTTTGAATTTTAGGATCTCAGTGTGGTTCTTGGGTATCACCTTTGATCAGATATTAACAAAGCTGTCACACCCCCATGATCTGAATTTCAGATATATGAAGGCATTAAACATCTTGAAATCACCTAAAGATGGAAATGTGGTCACTGCTGAAATATTGTGGCCATTGGGCACTGACGTCAACTGTGTGAACTAGTTTGTCATCTTAAAATGTCTTAGTAGTACTAGCTGTGGTGGTGGGCAGGGGGAGGGGGGGGGGGTTGCAGATAAGTTATAAGTTCAGTCTGCTCATACTCTACAGAATCTGTCTCCATACATGATTTGACTGTGGCAGCATGGTGTATGGATTAGCTAGACCTTCCTATTTAAACATGTTGACTGCTGTCTACCATGCAGGCATTAGACTGGCCACAGGAACATACCAAACAAGTCCCTTGCCTAGTCACTGTGCAGAGTCTGGTGAACATGTACACAAGACAGGTCTACCTGCAGACATTCTATTGTTGGTATTGGGGCTAAACACTCCATACAATGAAGGTTTACCAGTTGTCAAACAACTAAGCCTTTTTATATCTATTAAGAGGAATATCTGAAGCAGCTTGGTGTAGTAGATATACGAGGGTCATCCAGAAAGTAAGTTCCTTTGGTTATATAAAACAAATGTGTACAGATACAGAAAAAATATTTATTGTACAAAAATCTACGACTGTTAAACTACTTTCCTACAAAGCTTCCAAAATTTTGTGGGCACTTGTCATAGCGTGGCACAAGTTTTTGTATGCCTTCTTCATAGAAGGTTGCCACCTGTGTATTCAACCATGTGGTAACATGTTCTTTCAGCTCGTCATCATCATTGAAGTGTTGACCACCAAGGACAGATTTTAGGTGTAAGAAGAGATGAAAGTCACTAGGAGCGAGGTCTGGTCTGTACGGAGGATGATCAAATGCAGCCCAGTGGAACTCCCATAAGAGTTTTTTGGGCACATTCATCATGTGAGATCGGGCATTATCATGGAAATAAACAACACCTTTTGACAGTAATCCTCGGCACTTATTCTGTATTGCACGGCGCAATTTCTAAATGGTCTCGCAGTAACAATGTGCACTCATTGTTTGGCCTCGTGGTGAGAAATCAATCAGCAAAATGCCTTTTCTATCCCAAAAAATGGTGCACATGACTTTTAAGGCTTAACCTTCGTTGGGGATGAAGTGTGCCTCCATTCCACTGATTGCCGTTTTGTTTCAGGGGTTGTCGTACGATACCCAAGTTACATCCCCCATGACTATCTGAGAAAGAAAACCATCGCCTTCTTCATTATAGTGTGACAAAAACCAAAGTGCTCTGCCCATCCATTGTTTTTTGTGTTGTTCAGTAAGAATTTTGAGTACCCAACATGAGCGAAGTTTTCAAAATTTCAGTTTTTCAGTAACAGTTTCATGAATTATTGATCGTGAGATTTGCAGAACTCGCATAGCAAGGGCACTAAGTGTAAACTTATGGTTGTGCTTAATCTTCTCTTCAATTGTGTGATCCAGTTCATCAGTAACCACAGACAGGTGTCCACTTCATTTTTCATCATGCAATTGATCACATCCTTCATTGAACACTCTGATCCATCTTCTAATCATTGAATTACTCATAGCATTTTGTCCGTAAACTTCACAGATTTGCTGATGAACTTCATTTGGTTTAACTTTCTTTGCATTTAGAAAGCCGGCCGAAGTGGCCTTGCGGTTAAAGGCGCTGCAGTCTGGAACCGCAAGACCGCTACGGTCGCAGGTTCGAATCCTGCCTCGGGCATGGATGTGTGTGATGTCCTTAGGTTAGTTAGGTTTAACTAGTTCTAAGTTCTAGGGCACTAATGACCTCAGAAGTTGAGTCCCATAGTGCTCAGAGCCATTTTTGCATTTAGAAAATGAATCACAGATCTGATTTCACACTCGGCAGCATTTTCAATTACAGCTGACATTATAAAGAAGCACTACAAAGCACATGTCAGCAGCAGCAATCTAAAAATGGCATACATGTCTTCTCCTTGAGTCAGAGTAGCTGCCGTGCATGCTCAGAACTGTGATCATAGTGCTGCCGTGTATAGAAATAGAAACAGAACTTACTATGTGGATGGCCCTCATACCAGTCCTTAAATAGGCACGGAGCAAATACCCTCACTGGACACTTGCCATGCTATCACACAACTTGAACATGGCAGAGTGTAAGATCTAGACCCCCAATAGCTTTAAAACAGCTTTCAACAACATTTTGTCAGACTATCTTGAATACATGACAGATTTTACTGATGGATGTAAACAATGGACAGTGTCGGGTGCTCTGTTATCTTCCCTCATCATGTGATTAAAATTAACAGACCAAGCCACTTTTCAGCTGTGTGCAGCCAAGAAGGCACTTGAGCAGATGAGACTTCTTGGTGGAGATGAGTTTCTTGTTTGCAGAGACTCTCTTACTGCTCTACAGGATATTTAGAATGTTGTTGTTGTTGTTGTTGTGGTCTTCAGTCCTGAGACTGGTTTGATGCAGCTCTCCATGCTACTCTATCCTGTGCAAGCCTCTTCATCTCCCAGTACCTACTGCAGCCTACATCCTTTTGAATCTGCTTAGTGTATTCATCTCTTGGTCTCCCTCTACGATTTTTACCCTCCACGCTGCCCTCCAGTACTAAATTGGTGATCCCTTGATACCTCAGAACATGTCCTACCAACCAATCCCTTCTTCTAGTCAAGTTGTGCCACAAACTCCTCCCAAATTCTATTCAATACCTCCTCATTAGTTATGTGATCTACCAATCTAATCTTCAGCATTCTTCTGTAGCACCACATTTCGAAAGCTTCTATTCTCTTCTTGTCTAAACTATTTATCGTCGCATGTTTCACTTCCATATATGGCTACACTCCATACAAATACTTTCAGAAATGACTTCCTGACACTTAAATCAATATTCGTTGTTAGCAAATTTCTCTTCAGAAACGCTTTCCTTCCCATTGCCAGTCTACATTTTATATCCTCTCTACTTCGAGAATCATCAGTTATTTTGTTCCCCTAATAGCAAAACCCCTTTACTACTTTAAGTGTCTCATTTCCTAATCTAATTCCCGCAGCATCACCTGACTTAATTCGACTACATTCCATTATCCTCATTTTGCTTTTGTTGATGTTATCTTATATCCTCCTTTCAAGATGCTATCCATTCCGTTCAACTGCTCCTCCAAGTCATTTGCTGTCTCTGACAGAATTACAATATCGTTGGTGAACCTCAAAGTTTTTATTTCTTCTCCATGGATTTTAATACCTACTCCGAACTTTTCTTTCATTTCCTACAAACTTCTTGCAAAAGCAGAAGGAAGAGTTGGCCTTCTGCTGTGTACTTGGACACATTGAAATCAAGGGGAATGAGAGAGCTGACAGAGCAGCTAAAGCAGCCTGCCAGGAAAACATCACAGTTCACCATAATGTCCACCCCCCATTAGGCTATCATGTCATGTCAAGGAGAGTAATGGCTGAGTGGGAAAGACAGTAGCTAGAAGTGGCCAACAAGCTGTGGTTGATCACACTAGCGATTCAACCATGATGCATCTTCCTTTTAGTGAAGGGGTGGAGCAGTCCACATTTTGCATTGTATCATACACTACCAAATGAAAAATTCTTATCTCTTGTGGCAGAAAGATCTGCTGGAATACAGTGTTTGTATGGTGAATCATGTTCTAACTTTGTATTCTTCTTATACTGATAAAAGGGACACCATTAGTCTACCAATGACTTACGCTCAATATTAGGTGATGACACGACAATAATGAGAAAGCTGTTGACATTTTGTATGGCATCAGGACTTCTGCCCAGTTTAATTGGATGAAGATTTTAACTTGTGTTTTGGTGACGGGTTCATTCTACTAGCCTCACAATCAACCAGGCATCTTCATACCATCGACTGTAATATTGTAATAATACTATTTACTTATGACAATGGTATGAACAGATGGAGAATGTATGTGAAAATTTTTATGACTGTGGCTGCCGTTATATGGTCTTTGCTTTTTGTCTTAACAAGAGTGACTACTTGTACAACACTAACACATTTGTGAGGCGGGATACAGATGATGCTTTGACAACTATTTGACAGTCTTACATGTTAAGTAGAGTGTGAGCTAAATGAATACAGCCTAAAGTGATCACCAGTACCTTCATTCCTAAGTTTATGAATAATGAGGTAGCCTCTAGCTGGATCTATGCTTCTTTGCTTCAGCTGTATCAAACAGTGCACTGAAACCATTAGACACCTCATTAAATCTGTGACTACTACAAGAAATATCACAAGAGCTATGAAGGGACTGTCATTACACTACAGTAAATTTACTGTACTCAGTGCAAGATCTAGTCATCATATCTTTTCCTGCTTGGTCTACATTCAGTCACATTGCAGATAAGTTAAAAACTTTTCAAATTGTGGTCTGTTATTGTGAATTTGTTGATAGTTTCTGTATTTTGGTACTTCATTTGTATTGTATTTTATTTCATGTGGCATACAAAACAAGGAAATAAGAAGGAAGGAAGGAAGATTATAGTTCAGTATCCCACTGACTGGGAAATAAGAAATTAGTAGCTGTCACTATTAACTGTGTTGGGCATTGAACAAAGCAATCATTTAATTGTGTTATTTGAGCATCTGAAATGAAGAACTGTTTTACTTATATGAACATATAACAGATGAAGTTGAGCTATACCCTTGTGTTCTTAACATGCTTGCTTCACTGCAGTGCATGCACATGCAGTTATTTGCAATTAAATGCAGCTGGCATGTTTTATCATATTTTATGTATCTGAAGGTTAATGAAGTTAGAATTATCCTCACTTCTTCAGGGTTCCCCAGTGTATGCATTGGAGCAATCTTACCTTACATGTGTAACTTCCTGTTGTTTTAAATCTGTGTGCCAGACTGGGACTTGAACCTGAGACCTTTGTGTTTCTTGGACAGGTGCTCTACTGACTGAGCTACGCAGGCACAGCTCATAACCCACCCTCACGGCTTTACTTTTGCCAGAACCTCATTGCCTACCATCCAAATTTTGCAGACGTTCTCATGCATACCTTGTGGGTAATTTTAAAACTGGGGCAGCCACAGCTAAAGTAGTTGTACATAACTGATTGACAATTCATACAGTACAGCAGGTAAATACAGATGATTTCCCTAACCTTCTCAGTATCCAGATGGCAGCCTTCGCACATGCTCCAACAATACACAGGACGCCTTGCAGCTTGTGTAATCAGCTGCTGCAATTATTATTATGTTGGTGACAAAAACACATAAGAATTCATCATTGATGATAGTTTTTATCAATTGAGGAGGACTGAGAACTTTGCCTAGTCACGCCAACTAGTACTCTGTGGCATTCCCTAATTCCCTATACCATATGACATACCATTTATATACAGCAGAAGATGCAACTTGAAGTTCAGCAGAAGATGCAACTTAAAGTTGCGAAACCAGTTGTGTGGGTCTTTAATCAACATGAATAAATACAGCTACAGTGGGTTAAGAGACTTTTCATTTAGTTTTGTATTTTAATAGCTTTAAGACCTGTATTTAAACACCTGTTGTGCTGTATGAATTGTCAGTCAATTATGTATACCTTGTGGTACTAGCATTCTTGGAAGAAAGGACAGTGAGGAGACATAGCTTACCCACATCCTGGAGGACTGTTTCAGAATGTTGCAGAAGAATTTTGCTGAAATTTGGAGGAAAGGAGATGAGTTACTGGTGGAAGTAAAACTGTGAGGGCGGGTTGTGTGTGATTCTCAGATAGTGCAGTCAGTAGAGCACTTGCCCACAAAAGGCAAAGGACTCAGTTTTGGATCCCAGTCCAGCACGCAGTTGTAATTTTTCAGGACATTTCAAATGAACACACAATCCACTGCATAGTGAAAATTCATTCTGCAAACAGTCCCCCAGGTTGTGGCTAAGCCATGTCCTTGCAGTATCTTTCCTTGCAGGAGTGCTAGTCTCTCAAGTATTTCAGGAGAACTTTTCTGTAGTTTGGAAGGTAGGAGATGAGTTACTCATCATCGTCATCATCATTTAAGACTGATTATGCCTTTCAGCGTTCAGTCTGAAGCATAGTCCCCCTTATAAAATTCCTCCATGAACCCCTATTCAATGCTAACATTGGTGCCTCTTCCCATGTTAAGCCTATTACTTCAAAATCATTCTTAACCGAATCCAGGTACCTTCTCCTTGGTCTGCCCCGACTCCTCCTACCCTCTATTGCTGAACCCATGAGTCTTTTGGGTAACCTTGCTTCTCCCATGCGTGTAACATGACCCCACCATCTAAGCCTGTTCGTCCTGACTGCTACATCTATAGAGTTCACTCCCAGTTTTTCTTTGATTTCCTCATTGTGGACACCCTCCTGCCATTGTTCCCATCTACTAGTACCTGCAATCATCCTAGCTACTTTCATATCCGTTACCTCAACCTTATTGATAAGGTACCCTGAATCCACCCAGCTTTCGCTCCCATACAACAAAGTTGGTCGAAAGACTGAACAGTGCACAGATAACTTAGTCTTGGTACTGACTTCCTTCTTGCAGAAGAGAGTAGATCGTAGCTGAGCACTCACTGCATTAGCTTTGCTACACCTCGCTTCCAGTTCTTTCACTATGTTGCCATCCTGTGAGAATATGTATCCTAAGTACTTGAAACTGTCCACCTGTTCTAACTTTGTTCCTCCTATTTGGCACTCAATCCGTTTATATCTCTTTCCCACTGACATTACTTTCGTTTTGGAGATGCTAATCTTCATACCATAGTCCTTACATTTCTGATCTAGCTCTGAAATATTACTTTGCAAACTTTCAATCGAATCTGCCATCACAACTAAGTCATCCGCATATGCAAGACTGCTTATTTTGTGTTCACACATCTTAATCTCACCCAGCCAGTCTATTGTTTTCAACATATGATCCATATATAATACGAACAACAGTGGAAACAGGTTGCAGCCTAGTCTTGCCCCTGAAACTACTCTGAACCATGAACTCAATTTACCGTCAACTCTAACTGCTGCCTGACTATCCATGTAAAGACCTTTAATTGCTTGCAAAAGTTTGCCTCCTATTCCATAATCTCGTAGAACAGACAATAACTTCCTCCTAGGAACCCGGTCATATGCCTTTTCTAGATCTATAAAGCATAGATACAATTCCCTGTTCCATTCATAACACTTCTCCATTATTTGCCGTAAGCTAAAGATCTGGTCCTGACAACCTCTAAGAGGCCTAAACCCACACTGATTTTCATCCAATTGGTCCTCAACTAATACTCGCACTTTCCTTTCAACAATACCTGAGAAGATTTTACCCACAATGCTGATTAAAGAGATACCTCTGTAGTTGTTACAATCTTTTCTGTTTCCATGTTTAAAGATTGGTGTGATTACTGCTTTTGTCCAGTCTGATGGAACCTGTCCCGACTCCCAGGCAATTTCAATTATCCTGTGTAGCCATTTAAGACCTGACATTCCACTGTATTTGATGAGTTCTGACTTAATTTCATCCACCGCAGCTGCTTTATTGCACTGCAATCTATTGACCATTTTCACCACTTCCTCAAATGTGATCCTATTTCCATCCTATTTCCTATCCCATTGTACATCGAAATCTGAAACATTACTGATCGTATTTTCACCTACATTGAGCAACTCTTCAAAATATTCCCTCCATCTGTCCAAGGAATCCACAGGATTCACAAGCAGTTTTCCTGACCTGTCCAAAATACTTGTCATTTCCTTCTTACCTCCCTTTCGAAGACTGCTAATTACACTCCAGAATGGTTTTCCAGCAGCTTGACCCAAAGTCTCCAACCTGTTTCCAAAGTCTTCCCAAGATTTCTTCTTGGATGCTGCAATTATCTGTTTGGCTTTGTTTCTTTCTTCAACATAACTTTCTCTGTCTACCTGAGTTCTAGTATGTAGCCATTTTTGATACGCCTTCTTTTTCCTTTTACAGGCTGCCTTGACTGTGTCGTTCCACCAAGCTGTTTGCTTCATCCTTGCTTTACACACTACTGTTCCAAGACATTCTTTGGCCACTTCTAGTACTCTGTCCCTGTACCTTGTCCATTCCTTTTCCAATGACTGTAATTGACTACATTCACTAACTGGTACCTTTCTGAGATCATTGTTATGTACTTGTGCCTGATTTCCTTATCCTGAAGTTTCTCCACTCTTATCCTCCTACATATGGACCTGACCTCCTGCACTTTCGGTCTCACAATACCAATTTCGCTGCAGATTAAATAATGATCAGTGTCATCAAAGAATCCCCTGAATACACGTGTGTCCCTCACAGCCTTCCTGAATTCCTGATCTGTTATTATATAGTCAATGACAGATCTGGTTCCCCTGCCTTCCCAAGTATACCGGTGAATGTTCTTATGTTTAAAAAAGGAGTTTGTGATTACTAAGCCCGTACTGGCACAGAAATCCAAGAGTTGTTTCCCGTTCCTGTTGGCCTCCATATCCTCTCCAAATTTACCCATAACTTTTTCATACACTTCTGTTCGATTTCCAATCCTGGCATTAAAATCACCCATGAGCAGAACACTGTCCTTGTCCTTTACTCTAACAACTACATCACTGAGTGCATCATAAAAACTATCCATCTTATCTTGATCTGTCCCTTCACAATGCGAATATACTGACACAATCCTAATTTTCTTGCTAGACACTGTCAAATCTATCCACATCAGTCGTTCGTTTACATACCTTATTGCAACTACGCTGGGTTCCATTTCTTTCCTGATGTAAAACCCTACACCCCATTGTGCTATTCCTGCTTTGACTCCTGACAGGTAGACCTTGTATTCTCCCACTTCCTCTTCTTTCTCACACCTTACCCGAATGTCACTAACAGCTAAAACATCCAGCCCCATCTTACTTGCAGCCTCTGCCAGCTCTTCCTTCTTCCCAGAGTAGCCCCCATTGATATTAATAGCTCCCCATCTCATTACCATTTGTTTGCCGAGTCGTATCTTAGGAGTGCCTGGTTTGTCAGTTAGAGGTGGGACTCCGTCACCTCCAAAGGTCCGAGGCATTTTGCTCTGATTGTTGCCAGCATCATATTTAAAGTACCGGGGAAGCAGGTTGCTAGCCTTACTTGCCCCGAGTCCCATTGAGTTTTTTACCCCTAACGGTTGAGGGACTAACCGGTGGATTTGGTAGTCATTGCCGTATGAGCACAGAGGTGACCACAACTCAGAATATGTCCGAGATGCTCAGCCTTATTCCAAAGTAACTGTTATCCGACTGTCGGGACCACTTACTTGGCCACTCATACGTTGCCCGTGGTTCATGAACTAGGACATGACTACAGGAACCCACACCATGAACCACTGAGATGAGTTACTAGGAGAAGTAAACCTGTAAGGGTGGGTTGTGAAATACACTTGGAGAGTGTGGTCAGTAGAGTAGTTGCCCATGAAAGGCAAAGGTCTCAGGTTGAATCCCCTTCTGGTGTACTAGTTTTAATCTGCCAGTAAGTTTCAAATCAGTGCACACTACACTGCAGAGTGAAAACTTGTTCTGATTACTTTACATATGTTTATGTCCCACAGGTCTTCTACACACTGAAGTGATAGTCTAGCACTTGTCTCCTATGCTAGCACTCCGGGAATACAAACTGCTCATTGTTGCTTTTTTCAGCAGTACCATATGTGTTACATCAATTTTGTTGACGTTTGTCATGTGATTATCGATTTGTTGTCTATACATTTGTGACTTGCAGTAGATGGAAGAGTGGATTATGGGGTGTAACTGACTGACAGTTGATACAACTTTCACTAACTTAAATATCAGTAAATTCTTTTATTATGAAGTTCCAGAAGTTAGAGGTTTCCATTAGCACTTTTTTTTTGATATGAACATAAAAAAAATGACCAGATGCAAAGCCAAGTTTTGTGAATGCAAACATGCAGTTTTTTCTAATAGATATGTGCCACTGCATTTCAGTGCAGTAATTTAAAATGACTCTTACTGCTCAGCCATCCATCAGCAAGTGGTGTATGTATAGGATCTTATATTTCTCCAGCTTACAGAGAATCAATAAACATTTACACTTTTCATGAGGAGTTAAAAAAATTTTGCTGGATGGAGGAACATGTATTCAACCTGGTGTTATTTCAAATGAATGAAATCCAACTTTTAAATTTTATGGATACATTTACGAAGTTTGATTAGCCATGACTCATTGTAGCAATGAAGACCTAGGATCATATCCTACAACTGTTTAATGAAAAGTAGAGGTTAAGAATGAAGTTCATTGATAAAAAAAATCTTAAGCAAGAAGATGGATTTAGCAAGACTGTGGGTTATGCTCTGTGCTACTGTAAGCCAAGAGCTGTACCATTGTGCAGAACTTAATATGACCTTTTGTACTGCTATCTGAGGGGCAGATGTGGACTCTGACCACAATTTATTGGTTATGAACTATAGATTAAAACTAATAATAAATAAGTGTCATGTGGCTAGGGCCTCCTGTCGGGCAGACCGTTCGCCAGGTGCGAGTCTTTCAATTTGACGCCACTTAGGCGACTTGCACATCGATGGGGATGAAATGATGATGATTAGGACAACACAACACCCAGTCCCTGAGCAGAGAAAATCTCCGACCTAGCCGGGAATCAAACCCGGGCCCTTAGGACTGACATTCCGTTGCGCTGACCACTCAGCTACCAGGGGCGGACAGATTAAAACTGAAGCAACTGCAAAAAGGTGGGAATTTAAGGAGATGGGATCTGGATAAACTGAAAGAACCAGATGTAGAGAGATTGAGAGAGAGCATTAGGAAACGATTGACAAGAACTGGGGAAAGAAATACACTAGAAGAAGACTGGGTAACTTTGAGGGATGAAATAGTGAATGCAGCAGAGGATCAATTAGGTATAAAGACGAGGGCTAGTAGAAATCCTTGGATAACAGAAGAAATATTGAATTTAATTGATGAAAGGAGAAAATATAAAAATGCAGTAAATGAAGCGGGCAGAAAGGAATACAAATGTCTCAAAAATGAGATTGATAGGAAATATAAAATGGCTAAGCAGGGATGGCTAGAGGACAAATGTAAGGATGTAGAGGCATATATCACTAGGGGTAAGATAGATACTGCCTACAGGAAAATTAGAGAGACCTTTGGAGAAAAGAGAACCACTTGTATGAATATCAAGAGCTCAGATGGAGACCCACTTCTAAGCAAAGAAAGGAAAGCAGAAAGATAGAAGGAGTATATAGAGGGTCTATACAAGGGCGATGTATTTGAGGACAATATTATGGAAATGGAAGAGCATGTAGATGAAGATGAAATTGGAGATACGATACTGCGTGAAGAGTTTGACAGAGCACTGAAAGATCTAAGTTTGACAGAGCACTGAAAGATCTAAGTCGAAACAAGGCCCCGGGGATAGACGACATTCCATTAGCTCTACTGATAGCCTTGGGAGACCCAGCCCTGACAAAATTCTACCATCTGGTGAGCAAGATGTATGAGACAGGTGAAATACCCTCAGACTTCAAGAAGAATCCCAAAGAAAGCATGTGTTGACAGATGTGAAAATTACCGAACTATCAGTTTAATAAGTCACGGTTGCAAAATACTTACACGAATTCTTTACAGACAAATGCAAAAACTGGTAGAAGCCGACCTCAGGGAAGATCACTTTGGATTCCGTAGAAATGTTGGAGCACATGTGGCAATACTGACCCTACGACTTGTCTTAGAAGATAGATTAAGGAAAGACAAACCTACGTTTCTAGCATTTGTAGACTTAGAGAAAGCTTTTGACAATGTTGACCGGAATACTCTCTTTCAAATTCTGAAGGTGGTAGGGGTAAAATACAGGGAATGAAAAGCTATCTAAAATTTGTACAGAAACCAGATGGCAGTTATAAGAGTTGAGGGGCATGAAAGGGAAGCAGTGGTTGGGAAGGGAGTGAGACGGGGCTGTAGCTTATCCCTGATGGTATTCAATCTGTAAATTGAGCAAGCAGTAAAGGAAACAAAAGAAAAATTCGGAGGAGGAATTAAAATCCATGGAGAAGAAATAAAAACTTTGAGGTTCGCCGATTACATTGTAGTTCTGTCAGAGACAGCAAACGACTTGGAAGAGCAGCTGAACAGAATGGACAGTGTCTTGAAAGGAGGCTATAAAATGAACATCAAATGAGAGTTGGTTGCGGGCTGACCATGGCAAGTACCTGTCTGCGAAACCAAGGAAGTGCGCCCTCAACTTTGTAAATGGATGAACCAGTTTACTATCATGTGGAAAAAGACAGTAAAAGAAAAGCAATATTACATAACAGTTATTTATTATGTACATGCTAATATATATTAAATACAAATCATAAGAGACTAAGGATTTAATTTTTTGTATATTTATTGGACTTGGTTTTTTTAGCCATTATGTTTAACGACATTGCATATTTATAGGATCATGAGAAATATTACCTCTCTCAGCTGCTTTTTAACATAAAATAATAAAAAAAGTATGTTCATATGTGTAAACAGCAAAATTTGTCTTGCAGTTTTTCTCGGGTTTTGATTCTTGTGGGTTATTGCCCTGTATCTAGAACTTAATTTTTAATATAAGTAAAAAAAAGTCTACAAATCTCAGGCTGTTGGAAAATCTCAGCACAATTATACAGTATCACATCTCCTAGCTTTTATATGTCAAATTCCTTAATAATGTTGTGAGTATCTATGTTATCGAAAATGTCCTCTTCTATCGATATTATGGTCATGTTAGACAGTCTTTCACTACACATTGTTGAGTGTACATACTTCTCTATTAATTTTAATTTTGAAAAGGGATCTTTCTGTGCTTGCTACTGTGGCTAGCATCATTATTAAAATTCACAACGAAATTGCGAGATTACAGCAAATGGCTGTTAAATTATTTAAAACTATAAATTCGAGAATTTTTGTTCTGTCATTGTCGAAACATTTAGAAAGGGACTGACATGACAGTTCCTTCACACAGCTCCTCAACATCTATGTCTGACAGACCATCGTTCATAGAAAATCTTTCATTTAAATGATTACAAATCATAAGCAGGCTTTTATCTCGAACATCCTGAGTTTAAACAGAAAACTTAGTACACTGTTGTGACTAAATAACAAATCAAAGCTTTCTGTTACTGCCATTAGAGCCTGGTCTAAAATGTAAAAGTATAGATTAATATTGAAAGAGGTTTTCGAGTCCATTTGTGGTGCCTGATCTTCATATTCCTGACCAAAAGTTTTCGGAGTTTTTTAGTACATTAGGTCTCTGTAAGTTTCAAACTCTAATTTTGCAGCAATTTCTGTGGCATTATTTATAACTATTGCAAATTTTTATCATTTCAACAGCTGATCAAAAAGTTCTTTTAATCTGTTAAAGCATCTAAAGCGACTTGCGTATTCACGCAATAGACCGAAAAAGTTTACTAACAAAGGTTACATTTGTCAGTATACTTTGCCACACTTAACTTGAGCAAATAAATGAAAATGTACATATTTTGTCTCCTAGAGACTGCGTGTCGTATTTTGTTTTTTTGGTCAAAAGTAGAAGAGTTCGTTATTTCATGTAAAGCAACATAAATGTCTGGTAAATTATTGTACAAAGATCTTAGGGCATCTATTCTAGTTTTCCACCTTGTTCCAGACAATAGTTTTAAAGTTATAATAGAAATTTGTTTGTTTATTAAATCCCATACTTCTTGCCATTTCCTAAATGTCTTTCATAATAATAAGTTGAAAACCTTAAATTTCAAGTGTCACGCGCATAATTATGCTTCCTGATTTGTTTGGGTGAGTTTTCTATCAAATACCGTACCACTTCGGAATTTAAAATCGTAGGCCAAAGTCGAGGATCATGTTTTGTAATACATGGTATCGATCTTGGTACCCTTGGAGACAGTGGTCTTGGCGGTTGCGTTTCTACTCTTACACAAGCCGCAGACATCATTGACTTCTAACTTACCATCTTCGTCAGTAGTCAGGAAAACTGCGATATTAAAAACAGTTTTTCTCTTTACTTTCTAAGTAATCCAGTGCGCTGAAGTTGATAGGACGAGTAAAGCATGGCCCAGTATCAAGTGACGCAAAATATTCTGGTTCACTTAGGAAAAAACACTCTAGCTCTTATTGAAAATTTAATACAGAGATATAAATTATGTATTAGATGTATTATTAGTGAGTATTTTAAGAAAGACAAAGAAAACGGACAGTCGCGACCGCTCTCATACACGTAAGCATGACTGACCTAGATAGATGTTGTGGCAGTGGGGTTGGACCTGTATTTGAGGGACCCGGGTTCCATTCCCAGGCTAGCCACCAAATTTGGGTTTCCCATGGTTTTCTCTACCATTTTAAGCAAATGTTGGCATGAGTCAGTGAAATGGCAGTACACACTCCCTTCTCTTCCAGTAAACAAAATTTCGTTTCTAATTACTTTAGCTGTGGACTGGACATAAAACGTTTTTCCTTCCTTCGTTCCGTATACGTGAACTGGATAGCTTTTAACAATTGAAATGCGAGAAACGAGCTCTCAGTACTAAACAGAGCTCTTTTTACTCTCTGAAATGACTTTGTCCCCTTAAAGGAACTGTGTAGGATACACAAGCTTGCATTTGCAGCTTCTTACATAAATCGTTATATCTCTTTCAAGTTCTATTTTCATGAATATTTTACTATACAAGGTATATATCGTAAGCAACATTGGTGTAAATATTCATCGTTATAGGGTTTCAAATTCAAAATATAAAAAATACTTAGTTAATAGATATTAAGTATAAAAATTAGTCCTCTTTAGGTACCATTTTCTCAAAAAGTCCGAAAGTTATTTTTATGAAACTTTGCACATGGTTTTTGTGGGATATTCCTGAAAAGTGTGGAAAGAAATGTGTATTTAGCTCAAACATTTCATCTTTTATAATATTTATCATTTGATAAAGAAATAATTTGAAAATTTCTATCGTGTTTCACTCACAGACGCCTTATAGTACCTAAGCAATGAACTTCGGTGTTAGGCATTAGAGTACGCAGTACAGCGTGTAGGCTGATTTGTAAGAGATAAAGTGTGTTACTAACTCTTTAAATTCAGTTGAAAGCTTTTAGGAATAATGCTTTTAGACAGAAATCTTTTTCGTTGCTATGTAAATGACTTGATGAATCTGAATAATTGAGGAATTAAAACAACCTCAAACACAAAGGGAACAATGGTTTCAGGCTTTGATCATAGAGTACACGTAAGAAGCTGATTTATCCCCAACACTTGCACACGAAAGGTCAGCCGAAATCATCAGGGGAGAAGTGAGATGCAGAGGTACAGTAGCTAAGCCGTCAGGTGGGGAAAGAACGTAGAAGCACAAGTGGTTAGATGTTTCCTGCTGAGCACTACCAACTAACAGGCACGCGTTACAGATGAACCGTTATGGTTTAAATTTCAGTCGGTAATACAGATTTGAAATGTCCAGTGTAGAGCCTGTCATTTTCAAGTATGTTTCTCATTCTTAGCGAGGAATGTGAAATTAAGTTGAGGCTCTTGTGCAACACAGAAGATAGGAGAAAAACAGACACTACTCATCGCTGAGGCCGGTAACAATTTTAAACACAAGATAGTCGACTTGAAGTGTGCCGAATGGAGTCGACATGCAGAGTTGGTTCAAGGGGATTTTGAAGCCCCGTGCGATAATTTCAGGCGCCCCTCCCCTCCTCGTCGCACACACAGATAAAACTTTATAGTATTTTGTTCGCATTATCTTCCCTCAAAAATGTCTTACTTTCGCCTATCCCGTTGTCCTATTCTGACAGTTTTTTATACGAATACGCCCCAGTACATGAAACGGAAGTGAAATGTTTGTAGAGTAACACATTTGGAGTCATTCAAAATTATGATGCGCTCCGAGATAAAGCGATATCCCCTGAGAAGTACATACGAACATGATACTGAAATAATACTTCTAACAATGGATTTGCACGGGAAAGTGGGCGACGTTTGTTGGCGAATTTCACCTTCTCGTCTGATTCTTGATAAGTTTTACAAAGAGAGTTTCGAGACCAATGAGAATGCTTTTGTTAATATATTTCACAAAATTTTCGATTGATACGGTAAATAAGAAACTCAGCTTGTTGAAATCTTCAGTGTACTCAAGGGCACAAAAATCTACCACGTCACCACCATAATAATATTGGGTTGGTGCATAAGTTCGTAGCGTTTTTTCATAAGTCTAATAAACAAAGCAACTACTGATAACAGAGACCTCAATCATCAATAACATATTCTCCTGCATTATTTAAAACAGTCTGCCAACGTTGTAGTAACTTTTCGACTCCTTGACTATAGAAACCACGTGG
Organism: Schistocerca americana; assembly: GCF_021461395.2. Taxonomy (NCBI): domain Eukaryota; kingdom Metazoa; phylum Arthropoda; class Insecta; order Orthoptera; family Acrididae; genus Schistocerca; species Schistocerca americana. Next base: position 145,761 of record NW_025725942.1, read on the forward strand.
TTTCGATGAGAAGAACTCGTCGAGCTATGTTCAGAGCTCGTTTTCTTTCGGAAAGGAAGTTGCTTGAAGGTTGTTCGATAGAGAGCGGAATAGGGAAAAACAGAAGGACCTAGATTAAGTGGTGGTGGTGGTTGTTGGATGTTTAAGGGGGACTAAACAGCGAAGGTCATCAGTCCCCCACTAGATTAAGTGAATAATATGGATGTGCAATGACTTCTCAGTTCCTGTAGAGTGTTTTTTTGTCAGCCTAGCAGAATGAGGACGGGCGTTATCGTGGAGTAGCGTCACTTCACGTACGTTTCCTGGACGTTGTTCTTGGATTGCCTGTGCAAGACGTCTCTGTTACTGACAATAAATGTCAACAGTGATGGTTAAACCTTGGGGAAGCAGTTCGTATTACACCACACCGTCGCTGTTCCAACAGATGCATAACATTATCTTTTGTGGATGCGCACAAGTCTTTGTACAGGGAGTTGCTGCTTTGTTTGGGTTCGACCATTTCTTTCTTTTCCTTGTATTAACATAAACACACAATGGTTCAAATGGCTCTGAGCACTATGGGACTTAACATCTGTGGTCATCAGTCCCCTAGAACTTAGAACTACTTAAACCTAACTAACCTAAGGACATCACACACATCCATGCCCGAGGCAGGATTCGAACCTGCGACCGTAGCAGTCGCGCGGTTCCGGTTCAAAAATGGTTCAAATGGCTCTGAGCACTATGGGACTTAACTACTGTGGTCATCAGTCCCCTAGAACTTAGAACTACTTAAACCTAACTAACCTAAGGACATCACACATATCCATGCCCGAGGCAGGATTCGAACCTGCGACCGTAGCAGTTGCGCGGTTCCGGACTGCGCGCCTAGAACCGCTAGACCACCGCGGCCGGCTAAACACACAATTTCTCGTCACCGGTAGCGATAAAGGATTTGAGTGGTTAGTTTTGTTTACGAGCCAGCTGATGCCACTCACTGATTCTTGTGATTTTGGCTTAGAACATGCGGTGCCCATGTACTGGATTTTGTAACCTTTCTCATTGAATGTAAATGTCACACGATGGTGGAATGATCGGAGTTCATCGCACTTCCTCGTTGTCGAGTAAACTGAAGTGGGTCATTGTGGATTAATGCGTTTAAAATATCTTCGTCAAACACCGAATATCTTGCTGAATGTGGAGAGTCACTAACGTGAAAACAATCCTCCTTAAAGCGAGAAAACCATTTTCTTGCCGATCTGTGTCCAATAGCATTATCCTCATACAAGGCGCAAATGTTTCTGGCCCCCTCCGATGCTGTCAACCCTGAACTAAAACAGAAGAATATGCTGTAAATGTTTCGAATTCATCATTCGGCACTCCATTTTCGAACGTCCACCATTCTACTCACTATCTCCAAATGACAATATGCAAACTAAAAGATCAACAGTCAACTACAAATAAAAAATGACAATTGATATATAAACCCATAGGAACCGGAATACTGACATGAAAAACAAAAACGCTACAAACGTATGGACCGTCCTAATAATTGTAGCAAATCTATTAGTTGTTTGTAAAGAAATGTACAGGAAACTTCTTTGCAGTAGTGCCCTTCATATGAAGAATACAAAAAAACTAATTGCTGAGTAGAACGTGTATTTTCAAAAAATGAATTTAGGTTCTATGATGCGACAGATAATCTGAATTTTATGAAACCAGAATTGCTAATCCGATCCAGTTTAGATCTCTCTTCTTCAAAATTTTGCAACTGCATGACATGTATCTGCCATTGTGGTTATCGTAGTTGAAATGTTGTACGTTATGAAAATACGAATTGTTCAGTGGAGAAATGTATGTGTGGGACTTCCGTGAGGAAAAATTCGACGGCGAACGATTCCTAAAAGCATCACGCTGTCGCAGAATGTGGAAACTTTGAGAGGCGGAATTATTTGTCCAAGGTTACTACATATGTTTTTTCGGCCTCTCATACAGTGCTGCCATAAGGCGCAATGAACCAGCAATTAAAGTATAAATTGCGCACAAAGTAAAATGTTTTGTGAAAGCACTTTACAGATCATTCGTATTTGGTGTATTACTTGTACGCTAATAATTTACTTTTCATCTAACATACACACAACACAACAAGACTTCACCATACTGGTATACAGATTTCTGAAGTAGCTAGCAGTTGCAAATGTAAAACAGTATCCTGATTTTTACCTACATGCATCAGAACTAAGAGGCTGAAGCTGATACTCCTCTAGGCAAGCAATTACACTGCACGAGTCACCACAAAGCCATTCTATTAATTAGTAAATAACTAACCAATCATAAAAGAATCTAACAAACTAACAAGTGCAATGTATTATCCCAGTTTTCGATAGTAAAAAATCGTCTCATCAGTACCAAACATATAATAAAACAGTAAACTGCCCTTGTTTTTACGTTTAATTGAGAAAAATCACATCAGAGATCTCTATAACATAAACAGAAGAAGGTTCATTAGTTTCTAGAGTTTTTAACTATCTGAAGGTTTGTTAGCATAGGTACCACAAGAAAACTATTAAACCAAAACTGAGCAAGACATTGCTTCGAGATTAACTTAAGAGGCAGTGTTTGTTTATTCAAATTTTGATGGTTGCAAGCTGGGATCTAAAATGAGCGGCCCCTTTAAAACCTGTTCAGAGAGGTTTCCATATAACCAAATATTGTGATTAAGTCTCATGTAATCACAGTAGGAAAATACGATCTGATAGTTGTGGCTGGCTATCGAAACTGTGTGTAGTGTAAAAGCGTAAAACAGGCGACTAGAGGCTCCAGTGTCAGAACCTTTCAGAACCCTTCATGCCCATTGCGTCGAAACTCACGAAAGTGTCAGATTTTATTCCAGTCGTTGCATCAAGGCCTACATTACAACAGCTTTCATTTAATTTCATACTCCTTGTTACAAAGGACCTCATTTGAGGGTGACTGTCTCAGTTCATCAGTCATCCCTAACACATGCAGCTCATTGGTTGTAACATGTAGGATCGCAAAGCAATGTTACTACCGTGTGATATTTATAGCACAGAAGGTGATCAGTGCTAGGCGCATGCACCTGTGATTTAGCAGCACTGGAAGACAAAAATGAAGCATTACCAACAAATGGATGCTAACGGAAGTATGAAGCTACAATTGGTAGGTCCCTGGCATTGGAAGCAATGGCAAAGTAGAGGACAATCAATGCAAAGTGGTCTGTAATGAACCGATATGCGACAAAACCGAACCAAGGGCCCATTGGACAGCTATTCTTGTGCCAACTATACATGTGTATTGAAATACTGCATTTTTCTCAACTTCATATAATTTAATTTTACCAATGACTCATAATGCTGCCACGCGAATTATGACATTTCTAAATATTTCATTTCATAAAATGGAGCCGACAGTCGGTAAGGCGCCTGTGTGCGCTTCAATCATTCACCCTGACGAGAGCTGGTGTGGTGCAAATCATTCCAGAAAGTTTGGCTTTCAGGAACAAAAAATAACTTACGTACAAGAATATGTATACAATTATCTCAGAGGAAGGGTTCAACATTGGAATGGCTAGAAAGGAATAATTCAAATTATGCCTGGGACTGGAAAAAAGTATTACATTGTGTCACATTGCACACGAAGATCGATTCGTACAAAATGCCCTCTTATTTATTGTTGGGCTAAAAGGAAGTGCAGATTATGATTCTGGGATGAATGCCAGACACTACGAGGATTGGTTTAGGAGCGCTCTCGAAAAATTACCAAACAGATCTCCGATTGTTATGTATCAGTCTCCATACCACACAGTGCTAAAGCCCGTATCACGAAATCCATCTGTGAAATGGAGAAAGAATTCTGTTGTTAAACAGATGGAATGCGACAACGTAGAACTTCCATCTGTCCCTTCAGATGAGGAATTTACTAAAGTAGTCCTACTGGAACACGCGCGACCACACTTACCTTGTGGAAGGTACAGTATATTACGCTCAGTGGACAAGAAAATTAAACTTTTGTGGTTGCCTGTGCAACACTGTGAATTCAACGCTACTGGACTTTTGTATCAAGAACAAAATAGTAGTGAACAGGCGCTTATCTTGCGTTGCAACTAATGCAACTTATTTGTATGACCGCTCAGCCTCGCACACATTCCAGCTACTAACCGTAACTGCTTTACAAACTTTTAACTGAAAAACATGCGGATTAGAAGGGGGAAGACTGGGTTTAACGTCCCACCGACATCGAGGTCATTAGAGATATTCATTAGTAATGGCATACCACGCAATCAACGTAAGTTCAAGCGCTACAACCTTGCTTTCTCCGCTGCAATAGCTGCAACGGTAAGATCAATCACAATGTCTTGCGTTTGACATTACAGTGATAAAACGGCTAGTCAGAAAATAATGAAAATTCGCTTGCAAATAGAAAAACGTTGTATCTTTCAACCTCGCAAAGGAAGTTTTCTTCTACTTACGATTTGTTCTCAATGAGTCCTCGAAGTTGACATTCACAAAAAATGCTAAAAAGGACTCGTTCTCTTGAATATTACAGCTAATGTCGCCACCTTTTCAACTGAAATATAATATTCATACATCAACCGAAAGTAGACATTCCGGAAAGGTAGCTACAACACATTGATGTTCGTCATGTGATGTAACCAGAATATGAGTTCAGTGGATAACAGTTATTTGTATATGGCATGCTGAACTTTATATCATAAGCAATTCCCAGTCTGCTAAGTCGAGGCCGGCCGAAGTGGCCGTGCGGTTAAAGGCGCTGCAGTCTGGAACCGCAAGACCGCTACGGTCGCAGGTTCGAATCCTGCCTCGGGCATGGATGTTTGTGATGTCCTTAGGTTAGTTAGGTTTAACTAGTTCTAAGTTCTAGGGGACTAATGACCTCAGAAGTTGAGTCCCATAGTGCTCAGAGCCATTTGAACCATTTTTTTTGCTAAGTCGAAAATGCGTGACAGTCTAGTTGTGCACCTAGGAAAGTTAAGTGTGATGCTTCATTATGATCCCTCATTTAGTGACACTTTCAGTAACATCTGACTGATTAAGTTTAAATAATTCAACTATTAAAAATGAATATGTCTGTCATCAGATATTCGTACAGCAATATTGTTACTGCCTTGCGGTTGTATTTCATGTCAGAGTATTTGTAACAGATCATTGAAGTGTTTGTATGATTGTGGTTCAAGACCGTTTGAGGAAAGCTTGGACCTTTGTAAAGATGGCCATGTAGTGCCACTTCTGATTATCTCCTCATCATGATACCCTTTTTCTATACCTGAGCATCCTCAGTATTGATGTTGGTCTCTCTTTTATTTATTTATTTATTTATTGTTCCCTGGGACCAATTTAAGGAGAAGTCTCCACGGTTATGGAACGAGTCAATACATGAAATTATAACACGATAGTAGAAACAGATAAAAGGAAATATAAGAAACAAATTCAAACGACAAGTCGTAAATTTAAATAAAGAAAATCAACAATGTAACACTGGAATTTGCTTAATTTTTCAGCTCTTCCAGGAGCTCCTCGACAGAATAGAAGGAGTGAGCCATGAGGAAACTCTTCAGTTTAGACTTAAAAGTGTTTGGGCTACTGCAAAAATTTTTGAGTTCTTGTGGTAGTTTATTGAAAATCGATCCAGCAGAATACTGCACTCCTTTCTGCACAAGATTCAAGGAAGCGTATTCGACATACAGATTTGATTTCTGCCTAGTATTAACTGAGTGAAAGCTGCTAACTCTTGGGAATAAGCTAATATTGCTAACAACAAACGACATTAAAGAAAATATATACTGTGAGGGCAATGTCAGACTGTTGAATAGGGGTCGACAAGAGGTTCTCGAACTTACACCACATATAGCTCGAACAGCCCGTTTTTGAGCCAAAAATACCCCTTTCGCATCAGAAGAATTGCCCCAAAAAATAATACCATACTACATAAGCGTATGAACGTATGCGAAGTAGACTACTTTTCGTGTTGAACTGTCACATATTTCAGATACTGTTCTAATGGTAAATAAAGCAGCATTTAGTTTCTGAACAGGATCCTGAACATGTTCTTTCCACAACAGCTTACTATCTATCCGAACGCCTAGGAACTTGAACTGTTCCGTCTCGCTTATGATATGCCCATTCTGTCTCATCAAAATATCGGTTCTTGTTGAATTGTGAGTTAGAAACTGTAAAAACTGAGTCTTACTGTTATTTAACATCAAATTATTTTCCACAAGCCACGAAATTATTACACGAACTATATTATTTGATACTGTTTTAATATTACACAAAAGATCCTTCACTACAAAGCTGGTGTCATCAGGAAACAGAAATATTTTTGAATCACATGTAATACTAGAAGGCATATCATTTGTATAAATGAGAAACAGCAATGGCCCCAGCACCGACCCTTGGGGAACGCCCCAATTAACAGTGCCCCATTGGGACTGAACATCACTACCACTCTCAATATTGCGGAAAATTACCTTCTGCTTTCTGTTCTTAAAGTAAGAGGCGAACCAATTGTAAGCTACTCCCCTTACTCCATAATGGTCCAACTTCTGCAGTAATATTTTGTGGTCAAAAGCCTTCGTTAAATCAAACAAAACACCTAGCGTTCACAACCTTTTATTTAATCCGTCCAAAACCTCAAAGAGAAAAGAGAATATAACATTTTCAGTTGTTAAACCATTTCTAAAAACCAAACTGTACATTTGACAGCAAATTATGTGAATTTTAATGCTCCAGTAACCTTGTATATACAACCTTCTCGATAACTTTAGCAAACACCAATGGCATAGAAATAGGTCTAAAATTGTCAAAATTATCCCTGTCTCCCTTTTTATAAAGTGGTTTCACTACCAAGTACTTTAATCGGTCAGGAAACTGACCACTCCTAAAGGAAAAGTTACAGATATGGCTAAGTACTGGGCTAACATACAAAGAACAATACTTCAGTATTCTGCTAGATACCCTGTCGTATCCATGAGTGTTCTTGGTCTTTAGTGATTTAATTATTAAGTCAATTTCCCTCTTGTCAGTATCATGAAGGAGCATTTCAGGTAACAGTCTCAGAACACTTTTTTCTAAGAGCGCTGTGTGATTCCCTGTTGGGAATAGGTTTCTATTTAGTTCACCTGCTATATTCAGAAAGTAATAATTAAATACTGTACATATATGCGACTTATCAGTAACACGGACATTCCCACTATGCACTGATTCTATATTCTCGACCTGTCTCTGCAGACCAGCCACTTCCTTTACGACTGACCATATGGTTTAAAAAGAAAGATGATGAAACTTACCAAACAAAAGCGCTGGCAGGTCGATAGACACACAAACAAACACAAACATACACACAAAATTCTAGCTTTTGCAACCAATGGTTGCCTCGTCAGGAAAGAGGGAAGGAGAAGGAAAGACAAAAGGATATGGGTTTTAAGGGAGAGGGTAAGGAGTCATTTCAATCCCGGGAGCGGAAAGACTTACCTTAGGGGGACAAAAGGACAGGTATACACTCGCACACACACACATATCCATCCACACATACACAGACACAAGCAGTTCACAACACAACAATTGCCTATTGTGTGTTCACTGAGAGGATCCTCATTGTCTTCCTGCTACGATTCTGCCATCAATACTCAATTTGATAGTGCTTGATTGATAATAAATTCCACCTCTTGCAGTGACCAAGTAAATCACACTCCTTATCTCTTTATTGCTTTCAATGAAGCCCATCTTTTGTTAATTAGATTTCTTGACAACCTGATCTTAATGTATCCCTTGATTTGTTTGTGAGTTTGTTGAACTGCCAAAGTGGTGCCTCTGAATTCTTTCTTTTTCTTCTTTGAATGTCCAGTAAGTGATTGCTAGATGCTTTGACTGAACTTCAAATGTCTTTATGGAACAGAATGAAAGTAGAGTTCCCCATTTATGAATATTTGTTATCACTCACCTAATTGGTGGAGATCATCTTTATGTAGTAAACTTGAAAACTAAAATACAGGTGATTAAACCTCATAGACTTCAAGAGTCTAAAATACATGAGCATATGGCAATAATGCTAGGCTCATATTATGAATGATTGCTTGAAATTTACAGATGTGAGGCTATATAACTATAGATCAATAGCAAATGTCTACATATGACTAGGCTAGAAGATGTGTTCTATTTTACGTATTGGATATTTAGGCACATATTTCTACCCTTGGTATTTAGAAAAGCCCACCAAGAAATTTCTGGAAACTCAGATCTTAATATACTGAGAAAAATCATTAACTAAATAATTATTGTATTATTAGTATACATGTTTGGAAACAGACAAATCGGGACTACAGATCTAGGATACTGCTTTTTAACTGTTCCGTTCTGCTTAAAGAGAAAAAATAGCTTTTAATTTTCACTATGACAGGCTCCAAATCAACAGAAAGATTGTCAGCTCCATGCTGAGCTACGTTATGTAAAATGTGATCGATAAAACTGACGATCCTGCTGCCATCTGTAGACAAGGTATATAAGAAAAGAGCAGTAGAATGGGAATAATAGCAAACATAATTTTATTATGATCAACTTCGCGAAGAAAGTGGACGATGTAAAAATCCACTTGGACCTCGGACAAACAGATAAAAAGGAGGACATGCCAGGAATTATCCAGATGGCTGGTCACCCCAAAGAATGTTATTGTCTACTGGTCACCAGTCACCCGATAAGAAACAAATACCCTAGCAATTGGTAGCTGCAGGTGGTTTCAGGTGGATCCCAGGATCCTCATATGTGATGTGACATACAGACCTCAGAACACGTATCAAAGTTGTTATGCATGCTCATATATGTGTTATGCCTGGAGAAGGTGGGACAAAGGGTGGACATCAGCAAAAGGAAATGGAGTTTTCACCATGTTGATTATGAAAAGAATCTTCTTCACATGAATTTGCAGAATTTGCTAGTTGCATCATGCAACACTTCCACATGTGTGCCTGGAAAGGGAGAGTACCTGCCTTAACTACAAATGCATTTGATAACTGCATGGCAGATGTTTGTTGTAAATACCCAAATCATGGAATATTAGCTGGACGCGACTTTAACCTAATGAGTATAGACTGGGATGTCTATGGATTCATTGTGGGATCTCTTAGCGTGGTTCTACGAAAAACTGATAATTCTGACCCAATATCAATGATGTACTTCATGCTCCAACCTCATTCTGCCACAAACAGATGCTTTGATATAGTACTGCAGCAGGGTGCATCTAGGCCCTGCTCACAACTGGTGTTTGTGTGTGAACAATGGGTGCAGCATGGGTTGCTTCATTGCGGAAATGGACATGTTACCAGCAGACGCCACTTGGAGCCTGCTAATACATTGGCAGGGTACTGTGAGAGCGGCTGCTACTGCGTTACCTGTAGCACGAGCTCTGCTGCCCATCATCTGGTCTGCTGCTGCTGCAATGCCTGCTGCCCTCTTGCCATGAACGCGCCACAAACTTTCGACCTGTGTACTGAATACTGCCACCTGGGTGGCCAAGTTCTGTATAAGGTGCTGTAGGTCGGTGTCCATTGCTGCGGCTGTTGGAGGTGTATGTCACTGCAGAGTGATAGTGGGGGGGGGGGGGGGGGGAGGTCAAGGGGTCATAGGCAGCTGTGTATGTGCTTGGTGCTGTTGCCAGTGCATTATACACCTTATCTACCAGGTCTCCTACAGTGCCCAGTTGCATGTCAGTTTGCGCAGTCTGCATCTGAGCAGGGGGAGGCTGTGCACCTAAATAGTGCCCAACAGTTAATCTGGAACCATGTCTGACTGCACGAGGCTCTGCATGTGGCGCAGGAACTGTGAAGGCCTCCGGTTAGTGTGTTCTTCTTGGCACAAGAGTTGCTATACTTGCTGCTCGTCGAATGACAAAATCTGGCATATCAACTCTTCCTTAAGCTGCTTGTAGGAAGATTAAATCCACAGGGAAGTTATTACGTCCTGTACTTTGCCCGTGTAACTCTGTTCCCGCTGGCTCACGACATGTCCAAATTTCACGAGGTGGCATGTGATATTATTGCTTAGGAAAACCACCTCCTCTTGGCTAAACCACATGAATGGGTCACAGGGCCAAAAAGGGGAAGCTTAACCAATACACATCCAGTGCTGGGTGCCACTCCAGCAGTGGCAGAAGGGCCTTGCCTGCAGCTTGCTTTCCGGGAACTGATTACATGCCAACAGCTCCTCTAGTTGCCTTTGGAGATCCTCCATGGTCGCCATTGCCCTATTGCACTAAGATCTCAGGCAAAAGGGGACACATGAAAGTACCAAGACATATGCAAGGAAGGAAAGTACACAGAAAACGAATAAATATTTCAAGGCCCAAATGTTGTCCGTGCAGGACTACAGGCGAGCAGAGGAACATTTGAAAGTGAGCTCACTCACGATTCCTGGTCACTCACGCTGATGGAGTCTGTCACCAGGTGTTTTTGCCTGATTGTAATCATGTCAGGGTCACCACAGAAATGTGCAAAGAGTGGTTTTTCATTGCTTTCAAAACTGTCATACTTGAGCCAGCTTAATGCCATGCCCACGCACTAAGTCTAAGCTGTAACAATAATATATATATATATATATATATATATATATATACACACTGAAAAACTCGTAATAATCACATTTAAATGTCTCCAAGGGTGACTGCATGCCCGTGGTGAATGGCTCGACCACTGATCCTGGAGGGTACACACTCCTCAGTGATCAAGCACACATGGCAGACTCGTGGCTGTGGAAGCACAATGGACACATGACCAACCGAGCATGTGAATGCATGTCTCACCGATACCATTTAATTCATGGGTGTAAGAAACACAGCAAACGAGCGGTGGCTGTCCAGTTTGCATGTGCAATGGTGCAGAGTATGCATTGTGCTCGACCCATGTGGACCATGACTCATGCAACAGAATAACAGTGTTGACGTCCATAAGGTATTGGTTGATAGCTCACACTGCTGTCTCTCTTTGTGTCTATGCACCTGTGGGGGCTGCATTGTTGCCGAACTACAGCCCAACGGTACTTCTTCTCAGGGGCACAAGCAGGCGAATGTCAGCCCATTAGGTGTGTTGTCTGTAATTGTTTTGCTGCCAGACACAGCAGTGGTGACAGCTGCCACATAGTCAAGCAGAATGTTCTTGATAGGTAACATTCCTGAAATTAACTGAATTTCAACAAGGCGATATAATCAGTCTGTGTTATGGAGAATGTCCCTGAAGAATTACTCAAAACATTGGTCATGAGACAACATCCCTGTATCATTACTGGTGTTAATAGCCCAAGGAAGGTGTGTGTCTCAGTTTTGGTTAGAAACAGAATATAGGATCAGACCTGGACTATGCATTGTATCAGGAGCCGTTGCTGATTGAATGGCATCTGCAGCAAAAACAATGTGCTGAATGATGGGCCATGAGTGAGACTGCTGATCATTGGAATACCTATCACACATCATTACCGTGCAGCCTTTCACCAACAGTATAGTGAAATAAACCACTAGAATAGCAGACGGTACAAGTCTATGTTTAGTAATAATGGAAGTTCCCTTCTTGGTGACAGTGACAATAAACACAAATATGGTGTTGACCATGAGAGCAAAAACTACCAGTCTGTCAGACAATGGTGTGCAGACCATATTCCATGCATTATGTGACAAATCATAGCCTAAAATGAAGACATATATGTGATATTAGAGGGAACAGAAAATAGTATAAGATAAATACAGAATACAGTGCCAGGAAAATGAATTCTTGTATGAGGACAACTGCATATTCTTCTTTCAGTTCCCAGTATGCTCTCCCAGATGACCATCAACAACTCTAGGTAACATAACCAAGGGAGTTGCCTCACACTGCATATGTGTGAGACTTGATAGGTTGCTAACTTGTCTGTTCTACAATATCTGTAATTTGTCTTGACTAGTTGTGCTAACATTAGGAGTACAGTGGAACATTGCCTCTGAAGATGACATCCAATGTCCTTGTGATTGAATTCATCCACAACTACAGATTGGCACTGCAGGTGTAGATGCAAAAATTAGTGACCATAGACATATGACCCTGTGATGTTAATCATACAGAATATACATGTGGTTATATTGGTCCATACATCACTTTTACAAGGATATTGGACATGTCTTGGAGCTGCAATTTAAGAGCCAGAACAATATCAGAATAAAACTTACCCTCTTGTATTCCCATAGCTTCACGGTGTTCATTTTCCATAAGTGTATAATCCAGAAAGGTTGTGGAGCCTTGCTGGTACAGCAGGAGTTGATTGATGCCATTTATCATTTTCCTCTAGTTTTTTATGTAATATGGATATTCTTATACCATATTTTCGTGAGTGTTTGTGTGATTACAGTAGCTGGTTTTCACAGGGCCAGCTATCTGTAATGGCAGAGTGGGAGAGCCTCCACAGGATGGCCACCTGTCCTCAAAGGCAGCTCCTATTTCGCTACGCTGCCACCAACAGTGCTACGAAGTGGGTCGACCAGGTCTTCTCCAAAAAGAATGCTGTTGAAGTCATTAGTAACTGGTGTGATGAAGAAGGGACATTTGAAAAGTTTATTCAGCGAATTCTTGCTAAGAACATCCCTAAGAGAGTTCAACCAGTTAAAAAGCGTCCTAGAGAGCTGGTTCAGTCTCCACCACCCGTCGCGCGCCAAAAAGCCTCCATGCCAAGAGCTGTACCACTCAATGGTTTGTTTCTTATTGTTAAGTATATATAATATTATATGCAGCAATTTATAACCTCTGTGGACTTAAATGTTACTGCAGTTTTCAATCTAGATTGTTGAGTAAATTTAACACCATTATATAAGCCAGGCAAAAATGAGGAAAATTATGTTATGTGCATTTATCTACACAGTTAATGTGTAGTAGCAACCTCCCAGGTGTAAAACTGTTCATATTGCAGAATAAATAGTATACTAGTTTTCAAGATGGGGATATGAGACAGTCTTATTTGTAATACATATGCTGAATTAAATAATGTTGGTCAGGTACACTATCCAGCTAAAATGTGTTTCTTGTGCAGAATCAGAATATCATTGTTTCATAAAATACAAGTCAAGTCACTGGTCTAGTATACAGGAGACGTGTCACCTTATAATAATATTTGATTGTTCATGGAATGCGAAATTTATCATCATATAACACCAGTATCTGAATTTAATTTTTTCTCTTGAGCAAATGGTCAAGTCATCATAAAAAATTACGTCAAGAGGTTAAAAGCATTTCTCTACCAGAATGCAACATAACTTTCTTTTTGTCTATTCCATTTCAAACTTTTGAAAATTTGTGTCTTTCAGCTTTCTGCATGTTTGCATTCCCCGATATTGTTGGGTCTGTGCAGAAAGATGAACTCTGTGTGTAGGAAGCATGAAACTTTCTTTGTTCGTAGTTTCATACCATTGGCACAAGTTACTTGGAAGAAATAGTTCAGGATTATTATTTGTAAAGAGAATTGTTTCATATACGTACAATGAGGAAGCAGTTAGTATATATAGGTTTCTTGACAGTGATCAAGAAGTTTCTCTTAGCCTGGTATTGCACATGTTTCTTATAACTTTTTGTGTCAGCTTAATATGCTTCTTATGTCGTTAGCAAGCAAAAAATTACATGATTTATCAAAAATGAATCATATCCACTCCTCTATGTTACCACAGATTTCTTCTTAATGACCCCATTTGTTCTGGAAATGCATTACATGTGAGGTACCTTGTTGTTTTCACTGCCCTGAGTGAAATGCAGAGAGTTCTGTTAGTTTTGACCGACCTGCACTCTTCTACAGATATCTGCCCAGACAGCAGTGTGTAGATGAAAGATGTGTTACCTTCAGGCTGTAATGAACTGTTGGCGAGGAACCAATGTTATGTTAATAACTGGTTCATTCACTATTTAGGAATGTCATATCTATTTATTTAAACAGAATGTGAGAAACTGCAAGTTACAAACTTTATCCACCATCTTTTGAACAAGACACATATTATTAATATATTTACAAAACTTATCTTGTGACTTTAGTAACAGATATCGTGTTAAGGATTCTCAAAATATTCTAGTACATTATTGCTGCACAAAATTAAGTTTTGACTGTCTGCATCAGAACACACATCTGTCCATTATGACTGCCCCTTCTGATCTGATTAAGAATACAGGGTACTTCTCAGGTTCAATGTTATGTAAAAATCAACACCTGTTTCTTTCAAGCACTGTCTATAATGTGTGTGTTTTACAGAGTTTTTGTTGATATCAGGTAATGTAGCACACTTCGTAAACAAATTAGAAGTCTTTTGAATATTTTTGAACCTGCTTATAGTTATTAAAAAATCACAAAGAAGTCGATGCATTTTTTTTTTTTTTTCGTCAAAATGCTTCCTCAAATTGAGATACCATGTAATCCAATGCTATACATTTGAAGGAGAGCAAATTTTTACCAGAATTGCATGACATGATGGCTGATGTACTAGGCCTATTTAATTCCACCTATCATGTAAATTAAAAGGATAAAAAATATGACAGCTTACATTTTAATTTTTATAATTTTTTTCCTAAGAAAAATGTTATTTTTTCTATAATTTAGTTGCTTCTGCAATAAAGCTTAGGTCTACAACATAAATATGGACTATTGCAAGCTACAGAAAAAAAATAGGGCACTGCTTTATAAACTTTAGGAAATATTTGTACCTGAATTCTGAAAAATACAACTTGCGAGAAATTGCGAATGAAGATAGAGTCCAATTAATGCCTCAGAACATTCATGAAGCATAGTCTTCATCCTGTAGCATTTCTTCATCTTCATGCTTCCTCTTAGCATTCCTTTCAACACTTTTTGCTTCTTTGATAAATTGAAGAGTGAATCTTTCAGCTTCATACACCTGTTGTCTGTCACACACAAGCAACTGATCTTCCACACTAGAGCCACATTTTATGCCTAAATTTCTCAGGACTTGCAACCTTCCTTTCACTCCATCATTGAAACATATCACAGCCTCTAGTACACCAACTTTTAATGTATTTAGTCCTACAAAAACATTCTTGGGTAATCTTTCCCATTTGCAGTGGTTGAAACTTTCATTTGTGTTCTGAGTGCCCCCATGAAGACATTTACTAAGCAAAACAGGGTCAATCATGTCTCTAAAAGTTGGTTTTATTTCATTCATAACAGGCTCAGGAAGATAATGCTTATGATAGTATATTTGACCACTTCCTTTTGCTTTCTGGTAACCACACCAAGAATCTGCTCCTTTATGGCAATGTCTGTGAGCAGGGTGGTCATGTGTGGACAACTTATGAAAGTCAGTGGCCTGGACAGCTTTTCTCATTGCTGTAACATCATTCAGAGGTGCAGTTCATCTACTGGCCAGTCCATAATAACTATGAAGAAAGTCTATTTTAGTTTCTGTCCGTCTGACTCGGCCAGACAGAGATTTTCCTTCAGATAGCAACTTTCCTTTCATTTCTCTTTGTAGCTTCCTCAATCTAGCACCCATACTCTTTTGCACATGTCCACAACACTCCAGTTTTGTTACTAAGGTATCACCATAAACACTGAACTCTTTAATTTTATTTAAATCTTTAGAGTCCCCATCACCTAGGTACTTTGTATATCTAATGTTATAAAGGAGCACCGACCCCCGAAATATTTTTAGAGCTCCATCACACTCCATACCTACACTGGAACCATCATAGTTCCTAGAACATTGATGTTCAATATGTCCTTCAGTGTTACAATGGCAGGTGTGGCACTACTTAGATAAGCACTCAACATCAACAACTTTTCCGTTCTCCAGAGAAGTAGCACTTACAACACCATTCAAGGAACGATGTCCTCGACATTGCCATGTCCCATCAAGTGCAACAGCAAGGTCCTGGTTCGACTAATATTTACAAAAAATGGCTCTGAGCACTATGGGACTTAACATGTATGGTCATCAGTCCCCTAGAACTTAGAACTACTTAAACCTAACTAACCTAAGGACAACACACAACACCCAGTCATCATGAGGCAGAGAAAATCCCTGACCCCGCCGGGAATTGAACCCGGGAACCCGGGTGTGGGAAGCGAGAACGCTACCGCACGACCACGACTAATATTTACAGTTTCTTCTACTGCATGCTTCATAGATGCTTTAGACACAACTGTCAAGGCACCTAAGAGTATTTTTATGTACTTGCTGAACCTACTGAGAGGAGGAGGAAGGTCCATCAAACCATAAAACGCTTGAGCAGCCTTTTTTCCTTTTCCTGTTGCATGCATTGCATACACTAATTTCAAATTAAGATCATATGAATTATGCGCAATGTTCTAAGTCATTTATGACGTAGATTTATTGCAGGATCTACACAGAACAACTAATTTTGACGCTAAACCCACCCTACTACTTTGTTGTTCAGTTATTTCCAGACAGCCTGGACCATCACATTGTTCACAGTTTGTCACTTCCTTCATCAAAGAAGATAAGATGCCCACATCAAAAACAATAAATCCACTACAATCTGCATTATTGTGAACACAAAAATTTTTGATCACCAGGAGGTGTGACATGTAGGAGTTTCTTTCCTGGAGAACTGATACATAGGTTACTTTCAACAGTGTGGCTTGCTTTGTTTGTGAACTGGTTACCACGGAATTTCCTTTTATTGAATTTCTTGATGTGTAGCATAGTTTGTATTTATTGCACACCAAAGGATAGGTACTTCCACAAATATATGTAGCACTTGGGCAACAAACATTCAGTTACTAGTGAACAAACTGCTTAAGCAAAACATAAGTAAATACTAGCACAGATAATCATTTACAGACAGTAGAAACCTGCACTGTTACCAACATATGCAATGTATCATATGTGTAATAACTGGAAACAGAAAGTTCACACTTCTTTTCGAAATAATACTGGTTTCTGTAACAGAAATAAAGGGGGCGTGGTGGCATACATGGCTGTAACTTTAAAATTTGGTATATATAGGTCATTTTTCATTTGAAACCCTGTAATGTATATATCAATGTAACCAGGAAAGACTATAGAATTTAATAAAATCATAAAAAATGTCAGTTTTTCCACCATTGATAAGCACCCTGTATCCTTAACACTTTGCAGAACCTGCATTAAAAAAAACATAACTCTCCACAATAGACACAGATCTGTCTTCCATGAGTATGAGTACCCTTTTCAGTAATGTGCATATAAATTGTGATATTACTGTCTGTGTATATCAAACGAAAGCGCTGGCAGGTTGATAGATACACAAACAAACACAAACTTACACACAAAATTCAAGCTTTCGCAACCAACGGTTGCTTCATCAGGAAAGAGGGAATGAGAGGGAAAGACAAAAGGATGTGGGTTTTAAGGGAGAGGGTAAGGAGTCATTCCAATTCCGGGAGCGGAAAGACTTACCTTAGGGGGAAAAAAGGACAGGTATACACTCGCACACACACACACACACACACACACACACACACACACACACACACACACACATAGCCATCCGCACATACACAGTCACAAGCAGACATTTGTAAACGCAAAGGAAGGTAGGAGGCGCATCTCGAAACTCTTTGCGTTTACAAATGTCTGCTTCTGACTGTGTATGTGCGGATGGATATGTGTATGTGTGCGAGTGTATACCTGTCCTTTTTTCCCCCTAAGGTAAGTCTTTCTGCTCCCGGGATTGGAATGACTCCTTACCCTCTCCCTTAAAACCCACATCCTTTTGTCTTTCCCTCTCCTTCCCTCTTTCCTGACGAAGCAACCATTGGTTGTGAAAGCTTGAATTTTGTGTGTATGTTTGTGTTTGTTTGTGTATCTATCAACCTGCCAGCGCTTTCGTTTGGTAAGTCACATCATCTTTGTTTTTAGATATATTTTTCCCACGTGGAATGTTTCCCTCTATTATATTCGTGTCTGTGTATATCAATACATCTGTACCCCCCAACTACCACTTCCAATCTGTTTAGGCAGCTACACTACGTTGCTTGGGATTAGGTCTAGGTGGGTCTTTGAAGACAACCCAAAGGGCTTCATCTGCCTTTTTGTTTAGTTTTTGTTTCTAGTGTAACATGTAATTGTGACTTTTGAAATTATTAGGTGATAGCTTGCTATTTAGAGATACGTATTACGGGGTGTTGATGAAGTTTAGTGCTCCATTGTTAAAATATTAATGAAAGAAAGGTAGCATTTTGTTGTGCAGCCCTCAAATGTTTCAGTCAGTTACTTGATAGACTAGAAATATGGCAGTTTTTCCCATGAGAATAATACCATCTCCTACTGGTACCTCACATCATTGATTATGTCATATGTGTAATGCTGCAACCTCTGCAGCACTGAGGAAAGAAACTTGGAACTAGATATGATGGGTACTAAAGCTGTAAATATCACACATCCCCTTCCTTCTGAGATTTCCAAAAATAGGGATGTTCTCAAAGACAACATTCAGTTTGGAAATAAATAAACTTAATGAATTTTGAATAAAGCTGAAAGTGAGTATCTCCCAGTAGCCATGCTATCCCATTAACCTGATATTCAGATTCAATTTTTTTACAAATAAATTCATTTGTCATCATTAAGTAATGATCATTAATAATTCTGTAATAAGAACATGTCATTCTTTCTATAGCCCTTACACCATGAATAACTGAAAGTTGACACATCTCTCAGTACTGATAATAATCCCATCTTCTCAGCATCCCGTTAATGCATTATTAATAGTTATAAAATGTGAATTATTCTACTCGCATAAGTTGTGAGCAGTATATTGTTTCACTTAATGATGTGTGATTTTTATTAGAAATAGGTATATTATGAAAATACATTGTAAAAGAACTTTTGTTACAAGAATTGCTCTACGATCAGCGCATTTCCTTCCTTTGAGTTACTTTTTAAAGAAAAACACTTGCCAGAATGAAATTATCACTCTGAAGCGGAGTGTGCGCTTATATGAAACTTCCTGGCAGGTTAAAACTGTGTGCCGGACCGAGACTCGAACTCGGGACCTTTGCCTTTCGCGGGCAAGTGCTCTACCAACTGAGCTACCCAAGTACGACTCACGCCCTGTCCTCACAGCTTTACTTCTGCCAGTACCTCGCCTCCTACCTTCCAAACTTGGTCCGGCACACAGTTTTAATCTGCCAGGAAGTTTCATATAAGCACACACTCCGCTTCAGAGTGATAATCTCATTCTGGAAACGGGGCAGGCTGTGGCTAAGCCATGTCTCCGCAATATCCTTTCTTTCAGGAGTGCTAGTTCTGCAAGTTTCGCAGGAGAGCTTCTGTAAAGTTTGGAAGGTAGGAGGCAAGGTACTGGCAGAAGTAAAGCTGTAAGGATGGGGCGTGAGTCGTGCTTGGGTAGCTCAGTTGGTAGAGCACTTGCCCGCGAAAGGCAAAGGTCCCGAGTTCGAGTCTCGGTCCGGCACACAGTTTTAATCTGCCAGGGAGTTTCAAAAACACTTGCGTTATTCAGATGTCTTTAAACTCTTATCACCACTTACATGTCGGTGCACTGCCATCTGTCACAAAATTCAACACTTCATTACAACCACATTGCTTCTCTCTACAGTATGAGTGTCTTACTCCTTGTCACTTATGTGTTATTGTTGTCATCAACATTGCCAGTGGATCTAATTTCATGTGTACTTAGTATACCTGTCTACCTGTCTACCAACAGTTATTCTTACAATGTATTCTGCCACTGAGTATGTTTCTCATAGTTAGATCTTTGCTTTGTTTTTCTATTACTTAAGTTAAGTGCATAACATTATTTTGTCTACTTTATCTCATGTGGGCTCATACCCAAATATTATCATCCCATGTTTATGTCCTCTGTGAGATTGTCATAATTTTATGTTGTGTTTCATCCATGTCAATAGTATGTGTCTACTTCATCATAACAGTTCGTTAACAGTTTTTAGAAACCACACCACCTATAAACATCCTTTTTCCCTTTCCCTAAATAATTGTACAATGGTTAAGTTGACAAATTTTGTTCAAAATGATTAAAGTGGAATAATTTTGCATAAAAGTTGAAACACAATTGTCCACATCAGGCACATGTCTGTCTCCCATGACTACCCCTATATATCTGATTAGCACTTTACTGAATGTATATTAAAACTGTAATATTACTGAACAGACCCAACAACATATCTGTACCCCATGATAAGACAGTACCACTCTTTCACTTTGGAGCCTGGTCTAGGCAGAGCTCCAAAAATACCCAAAGAGCTTAGTTTGCCTTGTCACTTAGCTTTTGGTTTTAGTTTGACATGCATTTCTGAGTTTCAAGATAAGTAGGTGATAACTTGTTATTTAGAGGTACCTAATCCAGGATGTTAAGCTAGTTTAATGCACCATTATTAAAATGTTAATGAAAGAAAGTTAGCATTTTAACACACAGCGTCAAAGTATCACGCAGTCATTCTGATAGACTACAATCCTGGCAGTCTTTCCTGTGAGGAAGATACCATCTGCTACACATACCTCACACCACTGATTATGTCATATGCATGATGTTGCAAAATCTGCTACCCTGAGGAAAAAATCTTGGTGCTGTATATGATGACTGCTAAAGCCTAAAATGTCACCCTAGCATTTCGCCAAAAGACAGTACCATTTCTTACAAATGCCACAGAGTAGCTATGGAACACTATCTTTTTGTGTCTATACCAGCTACATTGGCTAAGACTATCATAGCAAATGCCAAGCTGTTTAATTTGTTTTTCAGATAGTCTCTGTGTGACGTCAATGATATATTTATATCTGTGTTCATAAGTATTTAACAAGTTGTGCTTAGTTCAATTCCTTACTTCTGAGCACAGAGTGGATACCACTTATTTTTTCTTAAACTACCCTAGCTGTTTTTCTGAAATATTTAGTTATGGGCTATTTTATTGTTTTGTAGGGTCTTTATGACATTTTCAGAAATTTCTTCTGCATTTTAGTTTACTATCAATGCTTGTGTCATCAGCAAATAAAACTGAATGACTATATTTATGGGTAAGTCATGTGCATAACAAAAAGAGAGAGACTGGGCCTAAATTGAGCCTTCTGGTTCCTCCCTGTAAAACAGTTCTCCATTTCGAGTAATAATTTCCTTTACTAGATATTATTGCAACCATTTGCTTTCTCTCTGTCATATATTACCTACACCACTGTAAGACATTAACCTCAATTCCATATTTCATCATTTTATGTAACAGTAATAACTTTTCTGCATAGTCGAGCAGTTTCAATAAGTCACAAAAGATTCTTGTAAATTTCTGTCGTTTATCTAAAGTGAAACTAAGAAATTCATTGATGGCATAAACTGTACTTTTGTCTGTTTTAAAGTTTTGAATTTGAATTGCAATGATTGTACTAAATATTTTGAAAACACATAAAGAAGGGAAACTGAATGATAATTGCCCATATTTTCTTGGGAGTCTTTTTAAATATTGGTTTCACTTCTGGGTATTTTGGAAGGTCTGGAAAGTAGTCTTCTTCACATGGCTGACTAACTATTTTGGCCTGAGGTTGTGCTAGCACATTTGAAGTTGTTTTAACAACTTTCATTTTTAGGGATTAATATAACTTTTTCTACATATTGTTCTGTTGCTTTAACAACTTTAATTAGACTCCTCAGTCTTGTTCTGACTTGAGCCAAACAAATGTAGGGGACAGTGTTATACCTTGAGAGTAGTGTATCTAAGAGTACAGGATGTTTCTTGGTCAGTGTTTCAATTTAGTGATTAATTTTACAATCAAATGAAGGAATTCACGATATAGACTGCCATAAGCAGTTTCTGACTTTTTAACAATTTTTGTTGTGAAACATGAGATTGTGTTTTGTGCAGTATTTCAAAATATTGTTAGTTCTCCACATTTAAGTACTATGTAACATATAGAAGTTATTGGCAAGATGTTAATTCTTCAGTTACAGAATTTTGTTGTGAGTAAAATTCCATAAAATTTTAAAACTAGTTATATAGTTATTCATGTTAAAGACATACTTTGTCAGCTGTGTAACATGTTTTACCTTGAAATAGAAGAAAGTCTTCTATCCTAGAACTTGTGGTATTTGGAAATGAACATTCTTTCTTTAATGTCTTCTGCTTCAAAATTTATTTGGCTTGTAGTTTGTCTTTGATTTCATTTACTGATTATGGATATGTAGTAGAATAATAATATATTTCAGACATGACACAGAGTCATGCAAGAGACTTGCAGCCATACTGAAATGTATGGAAATTAAAACAAAGTGCTGGTAGGTCACCAGTAACGCTTAACTCATGTTAGTGGAATTTATTTATTACATTACACATTCACATGTAGCTCATCATTAATTTGTTGTCAAAAAATATATTATGAAAGATCTGTAAGCACATGGTAATCCACATCTAGACAGAATACAGAAATATATGTCAAACACTTGTACATGGTCACAGCCAGTCACGGAATATTTTAGGGAATTGGTTTAAAAAATTTATTTCAAAGGTCCAGTCAAATCTTTACAAGTTTTCTCCTAGAGCAACTTACACTGTGCCGACGTGACACAAGTTGCCTGTCTTTCAAAACCGAGGCAGTTCTGTCCAGTTAAAGCTGCTGTGAAGAGATGTCCTGAGGACTCTGCTGAAACTGCTAGCCAATTCACACCATTGATTTTACCCAATAGTGTGTGTGGGATACAGGTTAGGTGTGTGGACGCTGGAGTGTTCTGCGGTTGAGAACACAGTTGCCTCTTTCTCTCGTAATCCAGACCTCGAGCAGAATAGATGTCTTTTTGGAAGGCAGAGCCTCTGGCTCTGCTTTTTATGAATGGCCACCAACATAAATTAACATGAACTGGTTCGTCTTCCATTGCCCATTGCAATTAATTGATCAACCTCCTAGACTGGCCTAGACCTGGTAACTTCTGACCCTAGACGCACCCCTTGCACATATATCCTCTTTATTGTACCTAATTTCCTGTTTTGTCATTTAACGGCAGCCCTGGATGCCCACTCTCAAATCCTGGCCGCTCGACCTCCTACACACTGTCATCACGAGGCGTATGTAACAACCTTCTGCCCCCTTCCCTGCCCGTATACATTAAAATTGGTGACCAGAAGTGGGATCATATGCATTAACACACTATAGTGTAGGTAGAACAAATGATACGTACCAAGTAACAAACTTGATGGAATAATTTAAGCAGAGACAATGTGGCAAATACAAAATTGAAGTTATTATTTACTAGCACCAAGTGAACAAGAACAATATCAGTACATATCTGAAGGAAATACTGCCAAAAATTAAAATTAACAACTGAACACAAAAGATAGCTTGCCAGCCAGTGAAACTGCATAAGCACATAGAAGAAATTTTAATTTTTATTTAGATTTATTCATTACATTTGACTGCAAAATGCTGTGATTAATTCCAAAGAAATCAAGGAAACAACCATATGATGGTGCATGACAACCAACAAATAAATAAGGAAAGTAACTAAAATGGTAAATACACTGTTATGTAATCCATTACCAGATGGTGTTAAAAACAAATGACCAAGTACAAGCTGTAAAAATATTTGTGTAAAAATACTTTACAGAGTAATAAAACTGATAAAACAACGTGACTCTGCTAAAATATAAATGAACACAGTTATGTGTTACTTCCCCATATGCATGAAGATGTGTGTTAAAGGGGTGTTAAAAAAAGAAATGAGCCGGAGATATAATTACAGAAACCAGTATCTGTATGTTAGAAGTATTGCCCCTGGCTGTTTAGACGCTTGTCCCACTGTGACACAAGGCAGTGAATGGCTGTCCCATAAAATTTCCAGGGCTTCAATGTTACCCAGTTCTGCACATACAGCTGGAAGTCGTCGTCCAAGGTGAATTGTTTGCCCCTCAGAGCCTTTTAAAGGGGATAAAAAATGGCCTAATCATATTGAGAGAGGTCCAGATTGTATGGAGGGTGGCTCCCCATTTCAATTTCTGCAGAAGTGCCGTGACTGTGTTGGCCATATGATGCTTTTCATTGTCATGGAGCTGACTGACCAAACAGGTGAGACTGGCTGGTCATTTTGATTTGATCCCTTGGCAAAGGGTGGTCAAGGTTTGCGAGTAACGCTGAGCATTCACTGTTGACCTGTGCTGCAGGAAGTGAATCGGAAGGGGACCATCTTAGTCAAAGAAGAATATCAGCAATACCTTTCCTGAACTTGTGCGAATGGCGATGTCAAGCTGTACGTGCAGAACTGGTTAACATCGTGGACCTGGGAATTTTATGCACAGCCATTCACTTCCTTGTGTCACAGTGGGACAAGTGTCTCAACAGCCAGGGTCAATACTTCTAACATACAGGTACTGTTTCTGTAATTATGCCTCTGTCTCATTTCTTTTTGAACTCCCCTTCTCCCCTTTTAGAATGTCAGAAACAGTATCATCTATACAAATGCATACCAAAAGGAATACTAATAACAAAAGATGCAATAAAGTAGAAAAATAGAAAAAGTATCGTAGACATTATTATTAAAAAATTACAATGGTATTAAAAATGTTATTTTATTTGTAATAGAAAGAAAAGATGAATAAAAATAAAATGTTTATTATCTAATAATTGTTAAATAATTAAGCATGAAAGGAGATGGATTAATGAACCACCAAATTGTTAAAAATATTTAAAAACCAGTGTCTGCACTTGCCACTCATTGATGACATCGAGACTGGATTAGTGATGCATATTTATTTCCAACTCTTCAAGAATTGTTGCAGACCGGCAGTGGTTGAACCTGGGACTCCAGATGGCCAAGCCAAAGCTGGGACCCACCGCTCCGTATTTTGTCAGGAGGCCGAGCAAGTTCAATAGTGTCAAGGGGCAGTGTAGAGGGATAAAGTGGTATTCGGAAGTATTACTTTATTCAGCTAGTTTACAGAAGCATAATTTCAGTGCGCCCCCTGCACTCTGTTCCACGAGTCTGACCATCTCAGCGCTCCTGGACTGCAGACACTGCTGCTGCGGTCATCAAGGCTGCCCGACAATGGAAGTCAGCCGTGCTTGCCCGGCCCCCGCCCGCCGAGGCGTAGCTACTGGTGCCACTCTACTGCTTGCGATTCTGGAGACTGTTACAGTCCCTGGTCCCCACCGTCCTCCACCCTGTTTGGCCTGCTCTGTCTGACCGTGGGACGAAGGTGGTTGTACTGGTCGCCCATGGCCCTTGGTCACTGCTGCTCCCAGGACAGGACTGCACTCGAACCTGTGCCCTCCTGACGCCATACTGCAACTTACCGCTAGTGGTGCTTGCTGGATGGGAACAACCACTGCTTTCCCTAATGCTGTTTCAGCACTGCAGCACCTCTCGCAGCGTACGCCTTGCCTGGACCCCAGTACACCAGGTGGGAAGCGAACGTGGCCCGTCCTGGACCCGCTGCAGACCGCTGTCACTGCCCTCCTTCAGGCACACTGTGCAATCTCCAAGTACGCGGCTGCCATTCTGCCCCACCCTGGTGTTGCGTCCCCAGAGGTGAATACAGCCCGAACAAGTACATAGAAAAAAGCACAGATTTACACAGAATATTTACAACATCGCTGCCAGACTGGCCCCTATAAGCATAGACTAGCATAGGTCCGTTCCAACTCTCGGCTGACCTGGCACACCCCTCTCAAGCTAAAAGTGCCTGACTATTTATATTGCTTTTCCCCTTGCTTCTGACATAGTGTCAGAGAGAGACGGAAACTATGGCAGGGGTAAATTCCCATATGTCAGCCAGTTACACATCGCCACTCCCGGCTCTGGCCAACTGCCTCATCTCATACATTAGAATAACTTAAAGTAATGCTGCAGTTTCCTGCTTCACTGTTGCTCCACTCTAAACAAATCATACGTGCAATGTGCTTTTACAGCTCCGCGCGAAGTTTACTCTGCCTACTCGCTGCCGACTATTACCACACACTGCCAGCAGCCCCAGACTTCATCACCCAACTGCGCCTTTACTGAATTTAAAAAAAAATTACCCTTTCCTACAACTAAGAGTAATACTAGCACAGCACACCTCCCTCCTTTCGACAAGATTCATCCCTAATCGAAATATAACTGCCGTGGCCTGTGGCTGCGTAAACGTACCTTGTTCACAAAACTTATATGCTACAGACTAAAACTAACAAGAACATAAAAACATTAATGCTACACCTATAGACTGTTTACACTGGTTACCCATGCTATAGGCAACTGATGTGTTAGCACCTCCTCTACTGGTGCACAAAGCTATACTCAAGAAAAATAGAAAAACAGTACAGCTTGTTGCTGAAATGCTCACTGTCATTATTCTGTCAGTGCAATGCTGTTGTAACGTTTGAACAGGTGCCAATACTTTATTAATCGTGACAGATCCTTCCTGTGCATTAATAAAGGAATGCAATGTTTCCAAAAACTCTGGATTTAACGTGTAGTTTAAATATGTCAGATTCTGCATTGGTAATATCTCCAGAACCCCTTCTGTATAAAACAACATGCTCTGTAACAAATTTAAAGCTGTTTCACCCATACGTGATGCTGGAAGACAGAAATCCTTCCCCACAATTTCACAAACCATACCATTTATAATTATTCCACTCTCCCCCCAGTTATAACCTCCTTATTTTATCCGCTCTCTGATTGGTATAACAAGTGACCATCACCCATATCGGCATAAATACCAAATATGACCAATGTCTCCCTACCTTCTGGAAGTAGGAATGTGTCAATAATACCTCTTTCTTATTATCTGAACCGTTCGTAATCTCCAGGAACAATCCAACTTCGCACGTACTACTATCCAAAAAAACTGGTTGATTAGGGCAATTCATCACTGGTCCTTGCGTACAATGCTCCAACCCCGCCAGTGGTAGTACTCCGTGAGCTTCTCTGTTCGCCGAAATAAAAAGTACGTCTTGCGTCCTAATCTGCACCCATTTCCCAATCTCCTTCCATTTCGCAGGGTATGGATGAATAGTGTAACACTCATAACGTGAATCAACTCCGACTACTGGAAAATTGGCAGTGAGGTAAACTCACACCCCTATCAAATTCTCTGAAAATAGTCTCCGCTATACAATGACAAAACTAAAAGAACAAACAAGAAAAACGCAACTATTATCTGGCCCACCAAAACGCAAAAAAACACAAGTTATCCCTTGATACAAAAACACAAAATGTAAACATGCCATACATTATTACACATATAATAATTTACTCCCTCTGTGACCATAACCCATACGGAACATTATGCGTCTGCTGTTGTCCCTCTGCCGTGACTTTCTTTTTCCGTTTTCTTTGCCTAGCCTCTGCAACTGGGTCACTTCTTTGTATTTGAGATAATCTGTCCAACATTCCTTTAAAAGGCATTACTGTACTTATGTGGATAACGGATGTTTTTGTTGGCAGCTACACGTTAACATTTACAGGCGAAGTCATCTCCATGACCTGGTATGGTCCGTGGTACTTTGTCAAGTATTTTTTTTTCTTTCCCTTGGGTGTATATGGATTTGTGATCAGTACCCATTGACCTACCCTGTACTGTGTTAAAGGTCACAATCGCTTATTCTGTTCTTGCTACCCTTCCAACGCTTTCGTATTGGCCTTCTTTACCCTCTTCCAGACTTTCTGTGTCTGTGCATATTTCCTCACTGTGTCTCCTTTAGCTCCCGATTCCAGACATAGAACGTCAAATGGTGATGTCATCTTTCTTCCATAGACCACCTCGAACACTGACATTCTGACCCGCAAATGCATCTTGGTGTTATAATTCAGTACCACATATGAAAGATAAATGTCCCAGTCATCATGGTTTCCATTCACATAATAACTTATGAAAATGTATTATGTACTCCCTCCATTCTCCCATTTGCCTGCAGATGAAATGGACTGGTCCATAATTTTTTAATCCTCAGTAACCGACACAACTGTGTCATTAATTCGGACATGAAGTTAGTTCCCTAATCCGTAATTACGGTATCAGGCACCCCGAACTTCAATAACCAGTTATTGACTAAAGCTTGTGCTACTGTACTTGCCTGTTGGCCTGGTATTGTGACCATGGCTAGAAACTGTGAAAAGTGATCAATTATAGTTAAAACGTAATGATTCCCTGCCGGTGTTTTGTTGTATGGCTCACAGATATCTAGCCTGATAAACTCGAAAGGTTTCGAAGCCTCTGGTAACCATTGCAATGGAATTCTTGTACACATCACATCCGCTCGCTGCGCACACGGTACACAGTTTGCTATGTATTGTTCCACATCCCTTCTCTGAGTAAGCCACCAAAATTGTTGTGCTACTCGTCTTTCCATTGCTTGATGACCCTCATGCCTGGAAGCTCATGATCATGGGCCTGTTTTAAGACTTCCTCTCTCAAACTCTTTGGTACCACTACCCGTGGTCCACACCTGGTAACTCTACACAACAAATTTCCCTCCACAATGAAATGTGATTGAGTTCTAAAACCCTGGCATTCCTCATCCTCTGCTTGTGCCCTTTGCCATTCCGCGACACTCTTACCCATTACTTCTAATGCGTCTAACTTGCGACTTAATGCATCTGCATTCCGGTGTTTCCTCCCTGTCTTGTGAATTACTTCAAAGTCAAACTCACTTAATTGTAGAGCCCACTGTGTTAACCAACTAGAAGGATCCTTGAGTCCCAGTAACCATCTCAATGCTGCGTGATCTGTCACGACCTTAAACTTCCTACCATAAAGTTAACAACGAAAATATGTTATTCCATATATTACAGCTAACATATCCTTTTCCATTGTGGAATAATTCCACTCTGCCCTATTTAACTGTCTCAAAGCATACGCCACCAGACGCTCCTGTCCCTTTACCTTTTGCGCCAGAACAAATCCTACTGCGCCATTTGGAGCATCACATGATGGGATGAAGTCTTCTTCAAAATTCGGAAACACCAACACCGGACCAGATATTAATCTCATTTTTAATTCATCGAAAACTTGCTAGCTTTCCTCCGTCCATTGAAATTTAACCCCTTTCTTTAAAAGCTTTGTTAACGGCTCGCCTATTTTAGCAAAATCCTTTACAAATTTATGGTAATATGAACATAACCCAATATAACCAATAAATGCGGTGTCGGAAAATTTTGAACTGCCTTTGTCAACTGAGGAATGGTTTGACCCCTTGTTCACTGATT
Organism: Schistocerca americana; assembly: GCF_021461395.2. NCBI lineage: Eukaryota > Metazoa > Arthropoda > Insecta > Orthoptera > Acrididae > Schistocerca > Schistocerca americana. Next base: position 174,925 of record NW_025725942.1, read on the forward strand.
ACATGACCTAAATATTTGACCTGCGTCTGCGCAAAATTACATTTTTTAAAACTTAATGTTAACCACGCTGACCACAAGCTTCTAAGTACTTCTCTTAAATGTGATACATGTTCTGTTATATCCTTCAAAAATACTATAATGTCATCTAGGTAAACCATACATGTCTTTGGTTTAAATCCCCTTAAAATCTCATCTAATAATTGCTGAAAAGTGGCCAGTGCATTCTTCAACCCAAACGGCATACGTATATACTGATAGTGTCCCCCAGGAACAGTAACAGCTGTCTTTACCCTATCCTCTGGCACTACTTCCAACTGGTGGTATCCAGTTCATAAATCCAGCATCGTAAAATACTTATGTTGTCCCTGATTATCCAGTGTCTGTAATATTCGGAATCGGATATGAGTCTGAAATGGTTTTCACATTCAGAAACCTATAATCACAACAAAACCTATATTTCCTTGTACCATCCACCGACTTTTTAGGTACGAGAACTACATTGCTTGAATACGGACTATCGCTATGCTTTATGATTCCATCTCGTAGTTGTTGTTCTATAAACTCCTCTAGTAGCGGTTGCATATGACGTACTACCCTATATGGTTTCCTAAACATTGGTGTATTATCCTCCGTTGGTATGTGATGCTTCGTAATCGGTGTTGCCGGTAACCTACCCTCCATTCTGAATAAATTGCTAAATGTCAATAACAATTCCTCCAACGCGACCCTGTTGTCTCTCTGCAAATTCTGTAATTTTCCCCTCAGTTGCACTGCATCGACATTTTGCTTATGGCTTGCCTCTAAATCCACCCTATCAAGGTCATCTTCATCAAAAACCTCCAATGTGGCCAATAACAACCCTTTCAACAAACTAAAGTCCACTCTGCCAAAGTTATCTATACTTACAGGAACCCTATGATCTCCTTCCACATAACTTGCGTGAGCTAAACTCCTCCACACAAAACATTATCCAACTCCTCATTACTCAAGAGTGGCTCCACTATGTGCAACGTCTCCTTTGGTAAGTCCACATTTATTGAAACCCAGACTACCTTCCCTGTACCTGCTGGTACGTTATCCTGCTGATTGACCTTTAATGAATCCATTCGCAGTTTAGCTGGCATTACCTTCACGTTAAGTGCGCCTTGTGACATTCATCCATTTGCAACCATTTCCCCTATGCAAAACATTGTTCCGCAGAGTTACACTGTTTGTTGCCAAAGATCTCTCTTCACACGATGTTTGTCAAGGAAGTTCAGTCTGAGAATCACTGAATACCCTTCACTCACACATGGTAACACCTCTACTCGCTCACTAAACTTAGTTCCTGCGATAAGAAATGGAAGTACCGTTGTACCCAATGACTCCACTTTATTATCCCTCACCCCACGTAACCTATAATGTGGTGGCCCAAGCCTTCTCCTACAAACCAGGTCTAGACTAATAACAGACACGTGTGTCCCCTTGTCAACCAGAAACCTCTGTTCCCTTCCATTCAGCAAGCCTAATAAGCAGCATTCCGTCTGTGCACCTACAAGCGCATTACCTAATTTCACTGGGACCATCCTCCAACTGTTGAAGCAATCCCGTTCTCGTTTATCTGCTGCTGTTGCTGAGGTTCCCCCCTACTTTTACTCCTGCAGTTCACTGACCGGTGACCCATTTTCCCACATGAGTAATACCGCAACTGATGCTTACACTGCCTCCTAATGTGCCCTACCTGGCCACAACCAAAACACTTAATTTCCGCTGCCAGGACTTTATGCTCCACCCTTTGCTTCATCACATAATCTACCTCCTCTGAGCATGTGGGAATCCTTAGAGCCGCCACAAGATCACTGAGATTCTCCATTCTCACCTGACATGACATCTCCTTCAGTACTCCCTGCACAAACACATCCAACGCCCTGTTCTTGGCCTCCTGTAACAGCACTCTATCCGTCTCCCCATTAGGTAAAAGTTCGAATGATTGTACATCCCGCTTTCGAATCCTGTCTGAGAAAACCTCCACAGTCTCATTTCTTCTCATAACCAACACATTTAATTTTTCCTAAAATAACCTGGTACTATTCTGTTTTTGGTACCTCTGGTATAACCCAGCTTCAAGCTCTGCAAACGTCCCCACATTGTTCAACGTTTCATGGCACAGTACGTACGACTTGGCATCCCCTATTAACCGTAACTTCACCACTCTCAACATTACAACATCCGACCATCCATTGGCCTCAGCCATTGTGATAATGTCATTAAGGAATAGCGACACATCCTCCATTGTTTTACCCGAAAAGGGGTTAATCAATGCCGCGATTGCCGGGTCAGATGCTCTATGACACTCCCTGACCTGCAATTTACTTTCACTGGATGTCCCTTCCCCTGCTTGCAATGCCTCAAACCTCCCTCCTAATTCTTCATATTTTTCTTTGTCCCTTATCCTTGTCTCCAACAATACTCGAATTTGCTCAGTTAGAATGGCTACAGCTTCCACTGTAGTCACTGCCGCAGCCTCCGCTGCTTGTAGCTCTACTGTTAGTATTAATTCCACTCTGCTACTCTTAAAACTTACTTCTTGCAGCGAATCATTGCCCATCTACTTTCTGAACAATTGTGCGCCAAATGTCCAAATCTGTTACAAATAAAACAACTCTTTGGGACCCACTTTGTGCACGGTAATCCGTGAACTAACAGGTTACAAAAATTACATTGCTTAGATGCTATGTCATCATGTCCCACATTTCCCCTGAATTCAGATAATTCTACAGGCTCCTCCGGCCTTACAAAAGACACCTTCAAGAAGTCCATCCTAATTAACACTTAACCCCTTAAAACATAAAAGAATGTCACATAAACAATAAATCAAACATCACTCACCCATCCCCTTCGTACTCGTGTGCAGTGACAGTCCTGCTTTTCTCCCTATACTTGTACGGACGAACACTTCCCCGACAACAAGACATAACAACAAGTGTACAACCACCCATCACGAATGCAACCAAATACCTCAACTACCCCTCTACACAGACACACCTCAATGCTACTTGCTCGACATAAGTCGGAGTGGAAATCCGGTACCAGCGTTGTAACCAGCACCACTTCTGACTCCACTGCTGCGGACTGGCGGTGGTCGAACCTGGGACTCCAGATGGCCAAGCTGCAGCTGGGACTCACTGCGCTGTATTTTGTCAGGAGACCGAGCAAGTTCATAGCATCAGGGGGCAGTGCAGAATGATACAGCGGTATTCAGAAGTATTGCTTTATTCGGCTAGTTCACAGAAGCATATTATCAGTGCGTCACCCGCCTGCTGCCTGCTGTTCCACGAGTCCAGCTGTCTCAGCACTCCTGGACTGCCGACACTGTTGCTGTGGTCATCAAGGACACCCGACGATGGAAGTCAACTGCACTCGCCTGGTCGCCATCTGCCGAGGCGTAGCAACTGGTGCCACTCTACTGCCTGCGATTCCGGAGACTGTTAACAGTCCCTGGTCCCCACTGCCCTCTGCCCCATTTGTCCTGCTCTGTCCGACCATCGGACGAAGGTGGTTGTACTGGTCACCCGTGGCCCTCGGTCAGGACCAGTCTCGAACTTGCGCCCTCCTGGACGGCGTGCCGCAATTTGCCTCTAGTGGTGCTTGCTGGATGGCAACAACCACCGCTGTCCCTAACACTGTTTCAGCATTGCAGCACCTCTTGCAGCGTATGCCTTGCCTGGACCTCAGTACACCAGGTGGGAAGCGAACGTGGCCCGTCCTGGACCCGCTGCAGATCGCTGTCACTGCCCTCCTTCAGGCAAATCGTGCAATGTCCAAGTACCCGTCTGCCGTTCCGTTCCATCCTGGTGTTGTGTCCCCGGAGGTGGAAAACAGCTCCAACAAGTACATAGAAACAAAGTGCAGGTTTACACAAAGTATTTACAGCATCGTTGCCAGACTGGTCCCTGTTAGCATAGACCAGCACAGGTCCGACCCGACTCTTGACTGACCTGGCACACCTCTCTCAAGCTAAAAGTGCCTGACTGTTTATACTGCTTTTCCTGCTTTTCCCCTCGCTTCTGATGTAATTTCAGAGAGAGACAGAAACTATGGCAGGGGTAAATTCTCATACATCAGCCAGTTACACATTGCCACTCCCGGCTCTGGCCAACTGTCTCACCTCATACATCGGCATAACTTAAAGCAACGCGACAGTTCCCTGACTCTCTGTTGCTCCACTCCAAATAAACCATACGTGCAATATGCTGCTACAGCTCCCCGCCATATTTACTCTGCGTGGCCTACTGGCTGCCGACTATTACCACACACTGCCGGCGGCCCCCGACTTCATCGCCCAACCTCACCTTTTCTGAATTAAAAAAAAAAAAAAATTCTCATTTCTTATGACTAAGACTAATACTAGTCTATTTCTATGTTTTTTTAATGTCTTCAGTTTTTGCTTTTTGCTTTGATACTTTTACAATCTTCCTACACAATTTTATTTGATTTAACATAGTTCATAAACTCAGGACGCTTATCGAATTTCAGCTAAGCATGTACTTCTTTCTCTCTATTAGTGGTAGTCTCCTTTAGTTTGCTTGTTGCCTTTCTTTGACAAACTATGGGTGGAAATTTTTAATTGAATATATATTAAATCTTTTTAAAACTTACCAAAACGTATTGAACTTGAGCTCTCATTCAATGACCAATCTGCCCCATTTGCTCTAGAACAGAATTAGTGTGTGTTGTTTCTTATGAACTGTCTTTTTATGAAATATCTTCTTCCACTTTCTATATTTATATTTAATAACTTGATAAGTCATCTGAAATTCCTAGGTTCAAAGAAAATTTAACAGTGTCATTTAATATATAATTTGTTGAAATATTGTCTATATGTGTCGATGTTCACTCATATATGCTAGTAAAATCAATTAAATTTGGTCCAAGGTGAGATTTTAGAATTAAATCAATGAACTTAATTGTCATGTTTGTTTTAATTGCTTTATCTATATTAAAATCAGCAGCAATTGCATTTTTTTCCTCTTTTCTTTTGTGAGTTTATGTAGTGGACACTGGAATTTCTCTGAAAATAATTTTGTTGCGTCACTACAGGGAATCTTATATACTGAGATACTAATAATATTCCATTTTTCTAGCTCTATACAGCTGCTTTAAAATATAATTTACATACATTGAAATTATCTCTTTTTTTATACTCTAACAAGTTCTTGGCCAACATGTAAAAGCCTCATGCATTCAGGTTTTCCTACAAAGCTGCTAGTAACCCAAAAGTTTTCTAATTATTTTAAACTGTGATAGAATGTTTTGTAAGCCAGTGTTTGTTTAGGGAAAGTATTTTGATATTCTTTCCTTCCAAAAGGATAATTTGCATTTTGTCAATTTTTACGGTTTTTGCTCTATGGATACTCTGCTCGCAAGCTGTTCCCATGCATTAATAATGAAGACTTATGCTAATTTACAGTTTTGACCACAGCTTTCCTAAATTCCTTTTCTTTTTTGCTGTGGTTTTTAATTTATTACCTTCATCACTGTCTGTTAGTTTCCCTTGATTCACGTAACTTTGCGTACATCATTAAACATTTTGTTAAAAAGGTACAGGATGTAACCAACTGAGATGCAACCCATCATGTTGAATATAGTCCTCTCTGATAAACTTATTTGATTCTACAAATATTGCTCCTTGTTCCTCACACTGATCAAAGATATTGCAGTTTATTTTGTCTATGTATTTTTCACTTGCCGATATCCTGTGTGATATGCCACTCAGTATAATTCTTGAATGAGGATGAATACTTTTTGGCAATTAAATCACTTTCCGTGTTTTATTGACCAGCTTCTCTTCTCTGCTACTTTGTTGTGTATTGGTGTGCATAGACACTTCTGTAGTTTTTGCTGTTGAAAAAGATTTTGAGTTTTGCCTAGTATACAAACTATTCTTGAAAAGTTTACTTGATGCATTCATATTCCTTTCACTGCCACTGAAATAATGAGTTGAAAGAAATAAAACCGGCTCTTACAGTGCTGCAAATTTTTCGTAATAATTTGACATTTTGTGTATGCATTTTCTTACTTAACAAAAAACGAAATTATTTAACTAATCATTTTCTTCATTTCTAGGAAAAATCAAAGTGAAACGTCAGAAATCAGATTTTATGGTAACTCACATTGAACTTTTATGATTGTGTATTAACAAATCATTTTTTCCTTTCTAGGAGAAACCAAATCGAAACGTCGGAAACCAGACATTATGGTAAGTCTCATAGAACTTTTATGATTGTATATTAAATATTCAAAAGTGTGTTTGTGAAGTACTGTGACTGAAGTTCCCTAAAACTGTATTCTTTTTCATGACATCTTAAGTGTTAAAAAGTATGAAAACCTTTATTTACATTTGTTTGACTATGGCTTATGAACAAGAACAAACTAGCATCCCAGTGGACTCAAACTGTGTTTATAAAACTGCTTAATACATTAAAAAACTATCTTACGATATATCACTATTTCCAGATAAAATGGGATATTGACGGGAGACAAGCCTGAGGGGTCCCATCAGTGATGAGTTCATTCATTTCGTATAGACTGTAATGTGTCAAAGCAACCACTCTATTCAAGAATTTGTTGTTCTCTCCATAATTTTTGTTTCATATTATGGTCTCAATGTCATTAAAATACGAATTTTTCAGGTACCCCTTTACTGTCTTGTCTCGTTCCTTGCCTTCTGATATATTTATGACAAAAGTGTCGCATCTAAGGTAATGTCTCACCCATTTTGCATGTTCCTTCTGTCTATTCCATTTATTACTGTTTTGCTGGTCTTTAATTTGTGTAGTATTAGTAGATGTTTTATTTTATTATTTTCCATTCAGAATTTTCAGGCAAATTTTCTACCACAACAATATTTATGTTTCTTCCAGTTAGGTTTTGTTTTGTTTCCCTAGTGTCCATGTTTCCTGTTCGAAGATAAATGTACTCCATAGCTGAAAAATAATAGCCTCATCTTTGTCTTCCTGAAGGTTTCCTTAATATTTTTCCTACACCATTACTTCAGTTGTCTTTTCATTTATTTTCAATTTTATCTTTATTACTGAATCCACAGGGCACATGAAACATTTTGTTTCTTTTCTTTTCCATATCTATAACTGGCACAATTCCAACAGCAGATCTGCTACAATGTATATTTTCAGTAATGAATTTAAACTGTTTTGTTTTCACTTCTGCAGGGGGTAATTCTCACCATGTCCATAGCATTTGATAAGTTTCATGCATCCCCTGGTTTGTGCTAAATGATGGGCACCTCAAGTATAGGTGTGAAAATCAAGGGTTCCAGATACGGGTACTGGTGAGTGCCACCAGTCATCTGTAACCATGAGCTCTGTGCACACTTCAGCAAGCACTGTGGGGCTTGGCAGTGGAATGTAATGTGTCACAAGGAGAAATGATCTTAGCTTGAGTGCTTGAACTGTTAGGATGGTATGCCTTTGCCACAGGCGGCACATGTGTAAGCATATTTCTTTGCCGCCAACCAGCATCTGTGACCCGCATGCCCAGTACCACCGCGGCAGAGCATATAAGACCATGCTTGGCATCCTTTTGTCAGTCTTGTGACTCGCTCTGAGGATGGCCGGATGATACACAGCCAAAATCTCAGTGGATAAAATGTTATTTGCGTGGCTGTATGCCCGAAGTTTAATGGACTAGGCTGGTACAAGTCTCCACATATCTGTATATTAAAAATAAATAAATAAAAGCTGGATCTCATGGAGTGCTGTGAGCTGATGTAGTTGAGATGAAACAGTGAATAACAGGCAACCTTTAGGGAATCTACTGCAACCCACTTTTTGAGGCTTATAGAGGCAAGTGGAGTGGACTCTTATTCTGCAGCTGTTCATGGGACCAAAATGGTTCATAATTCTCAAAGCCATAAATACTCTAGTGAGTCAGATGAACTGTATCTACCACCTAATCTTCCAAGAGAACTTGACAGGGTAGTCTTGAAGAGCAGTCACCAAGATTGATTAAAAGAGTGAGAAGTAACAGGTAAAATTGTACTAAAATGTATTTATTATCATGAAAAGGGAAGAAGCAACATTCAACAAGATATCAGCCATTTTTCTATATTCAGAAAGTGCTAGAGCGTATAACATATGACTGCTATCAGTGAAATGGCTTAGAAATGGGGCACTAATTATTTTAACTTCAGCAAAGATGATTTTCCCTGCAGCAACATTATGATCACTGATGCTGTTGCCTGCTGGAGAAATGATCTGATGAAGGAGCAACGTACCTCAAGCACATAATGAAATGGGTCAATAGGGAGCTTGAAGAAACTGCTTCCTGTAAGGTACCTTTTGACCTGTAGTACCTGCTGAATTAGATTAAAGCAGGCTTCTTCTGTCTAAAACTGCTGCTATTTGTACAAAACCTCCTGGGGTGTTTTGATATGATCAAACAGCATATGCATGTAATGCAAGGCAATTTATGGCACATGTGCTAAGGCAGTCCACAAAGCAGGAGTCACATACATGCTTCCAGTATTTTGCATTAAATGCTCTGCTGGTCAAGTAGAATAGAAACAGAATGGTCAAATACTTCAATAGAAAAAGAAGCTGTAAGTGTAAGAGGTGAAGTAACCAGGACAGTGAATTGCAGTGAGGCAAAAATTATATAGGTCAGTGAGTTCATCAACATTTATGACATGATTTTCCTTAGTGTTTAAGTAGCTGTCACTAAAGACAAGGTGAGATGTCCACTTCGATGCAGTTCAGCAGTGCAAGTGTACATGTAAGTGTACTTCCAGAGCAACCATTACCTGCCTTCTGTCAACAAGTAGATAATTCACATTAAGTACTCAGGGCATTTAAGTGTAGGATACACCACAACAAAGAATGGCACAAGTACTGCAAGCAGCATGCCAAAGTGGCAGTTACCATCAACATACCACTGAAAATCTGACGCCAAACTCATATACAGTAACATAAAAGGGCAACTCAAAAAACACCATACCATCCCACATTCATGTAAACTGATAAGGCAGAAAAGGGGTCATCTAAAGAAGTAATGGAGTATGAAGTCTGTTAATAGGAACCAACAATATCTTCTCTTAACCCTCAAATGTTAAACATCTGCAGTCCTGCACATGGCTCAGGTTAATGAGTGTGTTAATCCTGTACTGTGGGATTCAGCCTCCGCAAAAGTATAGTCTCCATGGAAGAGGGCTAAAGGTGGTGTGACCATATTCATCAGGGACAACTGTAACTAGTCACTTTTCCTCCTTAAATCAATCTTCCAGGAAATTGCTGCAATTGTGCAGGTGTCATGTAAGTTTAGTTCCAGAGGCATTCAAGTATCTCATTTCACTGATTCCACATCTATTCTTCTAATGCATATAATGTGCTATAGGATACACCACCATTTGTCCCTAGAGTCATACTGTTGAAATCCTCATGTCTTTTGAAACACACTTTTTGCCAAAAAACTGCAACACATGAAGGGGTAGAAAATCTAGAAATCTTAGCTATAGTACACATACAATAGATAAGGAAGTATACATGACTACATTTGCAGCTGACTTGGGAGTTTGCAGTGTGCAAAATTTAGTTCACTGCCACCTCTGGCAACAACAATGGCTCTACCTCAGCTAGGTATTGAGTGTTGCTGATCTTGTGAAGCACACTTCTCCTACTGCAAACTGTAAAACATGCCCAGTAGATACGGACTCTAAAATGAATACCTTAAGAGCTATGGGGATTAGTTCTGTAGAACAGATGTGTTTCACTATGTTGAAGATGAACAGGTGCTCATAGCTCTAAAGGTATGCATTTTACAGCTGATGTTTACTAGATATTTTTTATTCTTTTGGTCCATACTACAACCGCTGAAAGTTGTCTACCCGACAATCTTAGCAACAGGAGTAGTGATACATACATTCCATTGTAGAATGATTTTTGCGTATAGCTTTCAACTTGGTCATTGCTGGACCATGTTCTGTAATTACTTTTCTTAGCCAGACAGTTCCCTGCTCCACCCACTGATCAGTAACCTGATCTGCAATGTAAAAATCTTTGTACAAATTCCCTATGTCCTCTCTCACCTGGTTAAGGCCAGCACTCATCACTTCGCTTCATAGTACTTGTGACCTGGTACCCTGTTCCTAATTTGTCCTGTACCATCTGGGCGACACTCCTCCGATGGCTACTACATAGCAGTGAGACCCTTTTCTTCCAACTCCTTAGGGTACCAACCTATACTTAGTTTCTTTGCTAGACATCTGCTGCACCCTACATCTGGCTGAGGCTTTTCCACTCCTACTTCAAGCCATAAGTCAAATTTGAAGAGAAAAAAAGAAGATCTGTAAACTCAATTGTAGATGTAGAAGATGAAGAGCTGTTTCTTTTTTCCCATTCCTTGTTGCTTTTGCCCAGTCCATCTATTTATTTCCCCTTCAGCCTATCTACTTCAAATGTCATGTGTTCTAATTCAGACTAAAGGGCACAAGTCTTTCCCTCCTGTTCAGAGAGTCTCTTGTCTTTTTTACAAAGGCTACAGTCCCATGGTAACTTAAAAAAATGTGCACCAGGCCCCAATAACCAATACCTGATTATATGGGCACTAAAAAACTCAACATTCACCACACAAACAATTCTGTCATTGATTAGTTAGTTATTCATAATGAATTTTATGATGTGACATGTGTCATCAGAACAAACGTAGAACACTTATATACAACTAAACAAAAAATAATAATGTTTGAAAGGGTGTGTGCTATCTATTTACAATTTTTTGAAATCACTTGTTATTTATACTCAGGAATTTCTCTATGGTATAGAATGAGTTGTTTAGGAGAAAGCTCTTTAAACCACACTTGAAAACACTTCTGCTATCTATTAGATATTTTATTTCTGCATTTTGATCTCTTTCTGTGTCAAAGGTAGGGTCAATAAATGAAACCTGCATGGATAGCGGGAAACGTTAGTGCGACTGCTTCTGGAATCAGTTTAATGCAGTTTCCCAAATCCCGCTAGGTGAACACTGGGTTGTTTTACACATTCCATCTCAGATACATTCTGCACAAACATTTAGGATGCTTTCTTACACTTGCATACAGAATTTGCTATATACTAAAATAGACTGAATTTACTGCTTCTGTCCTGGGAGCAGGAGTGATATGTGAATAGGATACTGATAACCTCCACTGTTTGATCTCCTTAAACACTCCATCATTATCAGCATTAAGTCACTGCCTAAATGTCATCTTGTGATACGGTTTTACTCACTTTGATTTTTATTTCTCCTCAGTGTTACCAGTCCTATTGATTAAGAAGTATCACCCTATTATTTATATTTGTATCAGGTCACTCCCACCAACACTAACAGGAGGTGTTAACTGTCATCAGGCTGTTATCAGTTAGCCAACAACCCTGTAGATCTTGTGGTGTAACACTATTAACTCTTGAACGGGTGCACCAATTTTCATAACATGAGCGGGCACATGGCATATTTTGTAAACATGTAAAGAATAGCTGTCTTTATATTATCATGGTAAATATGTATGTGCATATTCACAGTTTAATTGATGTTTAATTAATCAATAATAAAATATAGTTATATTATATGAGCTAAATCACTGTTTAATTAAACAATAGTAAAATAAACTTTCACTGTCTCACTCTGTTGCTGTGTACAAGTGTTACCACAATGTAGTGACCCACTCAGAACATTAAACAGCACAGTTGCATCAGATCCCAGCCAAATGTTTATTCAATTACTAATTACCTCACAGACAACTGTCTCATTTTGGGATTGTGCTGCTAGCTTTGAATCTACATCATATTCTTGCATGAATCGTAAATTTTTTCTCTCTACCACACTTTTTATTTTATATTACTGCTGCTCACTTCGATGTGTGATAACACAATGTATCACAGTGTTAACTGAAGCAGTAATGAAGGAATAGGTACGGGCTTGCAGTTTTAAAACAACAATAGAATGGTACAAGGCAATGTTATTTGTGGTTGGTGCATTATATACACAAGTGTGTCCTTCAGTGTTTTCCAGATAGTAGTGACATATGTAGTTAGTTTAGTCAACATATTTCACATTCTCTTCCCACTGTACAAACTCCCATGAGTCAGTCATCATCAGGACTGTTACTGTTCAGCCTAGCAAGCATAAATATTATGGATATGACAAAAATATTCATTGTTTTTGCCCGCTTTTGTGTGACTCCATTCCCACCCACATCACCATCTCCTTAAATCCCCCAGAGGTGAAATGTCATGATAACTGTCACCAGAAGACCTAGGAACACTGAAAACTAGACATTAATTGTTGACGCTGGTTGCTTAAAATTATGTTAACAAGTCAACTCTTTCTTATCCCTCCTCTCCTCCTAGGGATGTTAGGAATATGTTTTTCACCTCTCACCAATACTTTTTCAAGGTAGTTTTTCATATTTGTAGCAAATTAGGTTGGTATTGGTCCAGGTATTCCAGTGTTAACCAAATGTGACACTAGTTTCCTACATGCACCACAAATAAGAGAGGAGCTCAGGTTGTCATAGTCATACAATACTTTTTCTTAAATTGTAAGCTATATGTGTATTAAATTTGGCTGAAGTATCTGCTGTGTTTCATAGCTGAATCATATATTTTTAAAGGGGCTATCAAAAAATCTTGAAAAATTCTTGACCTGATGACTTATTACTTCAGATTTTTATGTGATACTGTAATTAACACTCTGATGGACATAGGCCATATATTTCTTTAATATATTTAATAGGTAAATATATCTATCAGATATTAAGGGGAAACTTTTACCAAAAATCTCAAGACTTTCTTGGCCTGTAGGCAGTATCTATCTTACTCCTAGTGATATGCGCCTCTACATCCTTACATTTGTCCTCTAGCCATCCCTGCTTAGCCATTTTGCACTTCCTGTCAATCTCATTTTTGACATGTTTGTATTCGTTTATGACTGCTTCATTTACTGTATTTTTATATTTTCTCCTTTCATCAATTAAATTCAGTATTTCTTCTGTTACCCAAGGATTTCTACAAGCCCTCGACTTTTTACCTACTTGATCCCTTGCTGACTTCACTACTTCATCCCTCAGAGCTACCTATTCATCTTCTAACATATTTCTTTCCCCCATTCGTGACAATTGTTCCATTATGCTCTCCCTGAAACTCTGTACAACCTCTGGTTTAGTCAGTTTATCCAGGGCCCATCTCCTTAAATTCCCACCTTTTTGCAGTTTCTTCAGTTTTAATCTACAGTTCGTAAGCAATACATTGTTGTCAGAGTCAACATCTACCCCTGGAAATGTCTTACAATTTAAAATCTGGCTCCTAAATCTCTGTCTTACCATTATATAATCTATCTGATACCTTCTAGTATCTCCAGGATTCTTCCATGCATACAACCTTCTTTTACGATCCTTGAACCAAGTGTTAGCTATGATTAAGTTATGCTCTGTGCAAAATTCTACCAGACGGCTTCCTCTTTCATCTCTTACCCCCAATCCATATTCACCTACTATGTTTCCTTCTCTCCATTTTCCTACTCTTGAATTCCAGTCACCCATGAATTTTCGTCTCCCTTCACTACCTGAATAATTTCTTTTATCTCATCATACATTTCATCAATGTCTTCATCATCTGCAAGGCTTGTTGGCATATAAACTTATACTACTGTAGTAGGTGTGGGCTTTGTGTCTATCTTGGACACAATAATGAGTCCACTATGCTGTTTGTAGTAGCTTACCCACACTCCTATTTTTTATTCATTATTAAACCTACTCCTTCATTACCCTTATTTGATTTTGTATTTATAGCCCCAGTATTCACCTGACCAAAAGTCTTGTTCCTCCTGCCATCCAACTTCACTAGTTCCCACTGTATCTAACTTTAACCTATCCATTTCCCTTATTTAATTTTCAAACCTACCTGCCCAATTAAGGGATCTGACATTCCACGCTCCGATCCATATAACGCCAGTTTTCTTTCTCCTGATAACGACGTCCTCTTGAGTAGTCCCCGCCCAGAGATCCAAATGGGGGACTATTTTACCTCCAGAATATTTTACCCAAGAGGACGCCATCATCATTTAACCATACAGTAAAGCTGCATGCCCTTGGGAAAAATTACTGCTGTAGTTTCCCCTTGCTTTGAGCCGTTCGCAGTACCAGTACAGCAAGGCCGTTTTGGTTAGTGTTACAAGGCCAGATCAGTCAATCATTCAGACTGTTGCCCCTGCAACTACTGAAAAGGCTGCTGCCCCTCTTCAGGAACCACAGGTTTGTCTGGTCTCTCAACAGATACCCTTCCATTGTGGTTGCATCTACGGTACGGCCATCTGTATCGCTGAGGCACACAAACCTCCCCACTAATGGCAAGGTCCATTATTCGTGGGGGGGGGGGGGACATTTTTAATATATGTGGTATATTAAAGGGAAACTTTGTTACCAAGAATCTTGAAAGGTTCTTGACAGATGTACTTTAAATTTTTACCCAACGCTCTAATGGACATTCAGACAGACATTGGGTATATATTTCTTCAAAAAACATTGCACATGCTTTCTGTTAAAACTGACTGCGAGAAAGAAAATGCTGTGGCGTGCTGTGAAACTTTTAATTTTCGATTTCTTTCTCACATTCAGTTCCAACTATGATAGGAGGGCATGTAAACAATTAGGCAAATTGTTTCTCCCATGTTACATATATATTGTCAAACAGAGACACAAAAATGTGCTGTCTGTTTTCTTCTTCATCATTGGCATTACAGAAAACAGAAAAGTTGTATTTATGGTTTTTGGTTAATGACTGAAATGCTACTATGGAATCCGAATGGGCTGAAACTTTGTAATATTATCCATTCACAGATTAAAACAATGCAAAATATTGTCACTGAAGCTATTATCCTCACAGATCCAGCAGCTGGCGAGGTATCTGTCATACGTCATATACCAATGATCCCAACCAATTTAGCTACTCACTTTAAGTGATTTCAGTTCCCAGTGAAGGTTTTGTTAGCAGTAACAATAAACAGGACAAAAGGTAAGACACGGAAGTATGAGTACAGAAGAATAGGTGGATTGAGGGGGATTGGAGATAGCGAGGGGAGAGGAGTGGATGCACAGAGAGGGGAGAGGAGAAGATGCATAGAGAGGGGGGAGAAGAGGAGGAGACAAAGAGAGTGGGGAGGAGGAGGTGGGCTCGGGGAACGGGGGGAAGACTCTGGGATGTGTATCCAATTCCTATACATATTTAGCATTTACGAAGCATTGCCAGGTTCATTAGTAACTTTACATGGACATATTTATTGGAATTTTCATGTTATATAAAGCAAGTGTTACTGTCGGAAATGAAACTGAATTCCTAATGTTATATTTTGTTGATGTAATTAATCATTAAAGACTGGAAACTGACACCTTTAAAAAATATATGTAAAAGATACTGAAATTGCACACTGATTTCCATTCAGATTAGCATTATCTTGATTGCATACAATATAACACACATATTTCAACATTTCACAATACTAATGCATTGTTCTACAGTAGTAATTAGTGTCTGACAGTCCATTCACTCATACTGGTTGTCATTCTTAACAGTACACTTCAACTTTTGTAGAAAGTTAAGTGTTAATCAAGCAGATAACACTGCAGATTTTCCAAATCCTTGCTGTACTAGACTTAATTGGAATCTTTCCTGATTGATGAGCTCATTTCTTTGGCACAGTCAATAGGTAATATTGGAGGCCCCGGTGACTAGTGTGACTAATCAGTCCACTGATTGTTGTAGAAGCTACGAGGGTCAGTCAAAAAGTAATGCCTCCTATTTTTTTTTCTACGTTTAATTGTCAGGAAATTTAAATGCAATTACATAGGTTGAAAACCACAACATTGAGGATCATTTTGTCATTTTTCAATGTAATCTCCGCCCATCTCTACAGTTTTGGTCCATCTTTGAACAGGGGCATGTATCCCAGCACGGTAAAAATCACAGCTCTGCTTCCTAAGCCATTGACGCACGGATGTTTTGACGGCCTCCTCATCTTCAAAATGAATCCCACGATGAGCTTCTTTTAGTGGCCCGAACAGATGGAAGTCTGATGGTGCCAGGTCAGGGCTGTATGGGGGATGAGGCAAAACTTCCCATCCAATTTTGACAATCTCGTCAGAGGTGTGACGACTGGTGTGTGGTCTTGCATTGTCATGCAAAAGAAGAACATCTGCCATTGATTTTGTTGGGCGAACTCGCTGAAGACGTGCTTTAAGTTTGTTGAGGGTTGTGACGTATTGAACAGAATTTATTGTGCATCCCTGCTTCAAAAAATCAACCAGAATCACACCCTATGTATCCCAGAAAACTGTTGCCATAACTTTCCCTGCCAATCGCACAGTTTTGAATTTTTTCTTCCTTGGCGAGCTTGTGTGACGCCACTCCATTGACTGCCTCTTTGATTCGGGTTCAAAAAAATGCACCCATGTTTCGTCCCCGGTCACAATTTTTTTCAGAAACTCATCTCCCTCCAAACGGAAGCGCTGCAAGTGTTGGGAGGCTATTGTTTTCCTTGCCTCTTTATTCTGATCGGTTAACATTCTTGGAACCCACCGTGCACAAACTTTTGAGTACCCCAATTGTTTAATAATCGTGATCACACTGCCTTTACTAAGAGAAATAATGCGACACACTTCATCTGCAGTCACCCGACGGTCACCACGAATGATGTCATCAACTTGCTGAATGTTGTGTGGAGTCACTGCACTCACCGGCCTGCCGCTCCGCTTTTCGTCAGTCAACGGTGTTTGCCCTTCAGCTTCCTTACAACGACGAACCCATCGTCTAACAGTGCTGACATCCACTGTCACAACACCATACACCTTCTTCAGTCTTTCATGAATGCATATGGGCGTTTCACCTTCTGCATTCAAGAATTCAATCACACAACGCTGTCTCAAACGAACATCGATGTCGGCCATCTTACAAACTTCTGCTGTGCTGCCACCTGTTGACACAGAAAGTTACTACTGCAGTGGATTGCAGAAGAAGGTTTGAGGAATGGCGCCAAATTCAAATTTTTCACTTAACTTAATTTCTTTAAGTAGAAAAAAAAATGGGAGGCATTACTTTTTGACCGACCCTCGTATAATATAACCCTTTCTTATGTTATCATAAACAGAATATGAAAAAGTGCTGACAGAGAATTTTACCTTCCCCTGTGTTCCACTACTTGGAGTCCCTTCAGAAATTCTGGTCTTCATGTAGTATGGATATCACCATGACATATTTCAGTAGCAGCAATCTCTCTAATGAAAAATTTACCTGGCTTAGAATTTCTAAGAATCACCTGCATGATGTCAGGTACAGTAAATGGTCTGTCCTCTTTCCTTTTTATAATTCCAAAACCTCTGTTTCAATGTAACAAACTGTGGCCTTTAACTATAAATTAATGTGGAATTTCCCAGAGTAGGTTAGATATGACAGAAATATACTGAGACTGTGATGTTATCCTGAGCTGAATAGTATTCTTAGAACAGATGAAGTTCAGTGTATCTTGTGGTATAGCCTTGGAAGATCTCATTGTA
The DNA here is from genome assembly GCF_021461395.2 of Schistocerca americana. NCBI lineage: Eukaryota > Metazoa > Arthropoda > Insecta > Orthoptera > Acrididae > Schistocerca > Schistocerca americana. The sequence goes on from NW_025725942.1 coordinate 192,500, forward strand.
CTACTAATAATTAGTAAATCCTATCACAAACCTATAATAAAATGTGTGTGGATAACAAAACAACACTGTACAACTGTGAAAACAATTGCAGTATACTGTTGTTTTGCAAACACTGCTGGTAACTCTACTTTTGGGTATGACTAGAAAGTAAATGATATGCAGCATGGTCAATGCTGTTATCTAAGCTTTATTTTCAAAGGAGAATAAGTCATGTCTGGTGCCACACTCTACTTTCAAAATGGCATGTGTCATTGACTGATGCCCCTGTAAAAATCACATTATTTTTCGGAATACTAAAGAATGTACACTAACTGACAGACTGATAACCTCTTTATTGTCAGTTTGTGTGGTTACAAATGTAATACCTTAAGGAACAGCAAACTCAAAATCACCATATTACTGACTGATGCCTTTTTACAAGTATACAGTCCAGTTTGGTAAGCTATATGAGAATTATGACACTTTGCAAAAAAGTTTAATGAAATGTTATGATAACATATTAACCTTTTTGTCTCTTATCCCCAGCCCCATCTCTAGGAGTGCTATGGGTGTCCTGGTCCATAGTCATTTTGTCCAGGTTCAGAAATGCCACATCAAGTTTAACTGAAATTTCTTCAATCCTCATCACCACTTTCACATCCTAATTTCCACAATGGGGATGGTAAAATGCAAGCCACAGGTGCTCCAGGTTTGGCTGAAATTGGTCCAATCATTCCATAGTTTGATTCTATATGACACCTCTGCTCATGACAATTTTCATGACATTCTTGCTACAATGTCCCAGAAAGAAACCACAACTTACTACAAACTGAGGTTTGAAATGCATTAAGTTATCTGAAATTGCAACTGAGGTGCAAGAAACAGTTTGGAAGATGTCTTATATTCACTTCTCGGGCATGAACAAAAAATTTCATCAATTTACAAACAAACTTTCTCCACTATATGACAGATATGGTCCTGTGAAGGCCAGAAAAGTAAGAGAGAAACCTGAGTCTTGGCTAACTGAAAAACTGAAAAAGCTCATGAATCTCAGAGGGGTCACATATTGGGTATACAAACTGCACTCCATGCCTGAAAATCATGTTGCTTACAAGTATAAGCAGAGCCGAGTCAGTCAAGCAGTGAGGAATGCAAAACTCAGGCATGCCCATACATTAACCAACAACAGAAATAGACCAGCTGGCCTGTGACAAAACCTGTGTGGTCTTATTGTAGGTAAAGTAAAAGCTGCAACTGATCCAATTGTCCCAGGTGAAGAGCTGAACAGGTACTTTGCATTAATTACAACCACAATTCCACCACAACTGTGACAGAGGGGTATGCAACTGTATCCTGGAAAAATTCTGACTAAAGCATGCTGCTTGTAATACCATCAAATGGCTACTGTGCATATCAGATGAGCATCTGTCGTACACAATGGCATTACAGTCCAAATGTTGAAGCCTATTATTGACCCATTACTGTCCACTATTAGAGATATCTTCAACTACATCTTAGACACAAGTGTTTCCTTGGGCCTCTACATAAAGGATACTTAAGTCCCTATCTAAAAAGGACAGTGCCACAGCACCCTCTGATTACTAATCTATTTCCAAAACTCCTGCACTGTCCAAAGCCTTAGAAAATATAGTTTATGTCCAGCTAAAAAACTACCAAATACAAACAGCCTATGAGATGAATAACAATTGGGTTTTCCTAAACATCACAGCACAACATCTGCCTTACTAAAGGTGAGAAACTATCTGAAGCTTGACATGAATGCACAAAAGGGACTATCATGCACTTCCTAGACTTCACTGAAACCTTGGACACTGCTGACTTTAACATTTTACTTGACAAATACAGCAGCCTAAGTTTCTCATTGAGTGTAGTTCAATGGTTTCGCTCATACCTGATGTTTTGCCAGCAATGAGTTATGTCCATCATCTTGAAGTCACAATGCAGGTAGCAAGTATCAGGCATCTCGCAGGGTTTGGTACTGGGTCCTATACTTGTCTCATTGTATGTCAGTGATGTGTCATCATTTTTATCATACTGCAAATACCACATGTGCGATGCTGACCTCCAGGTATACCTAAGTGAAAAACCAACAAATCTGAAGAAAGCTGTAAAGAATTTCAATACTGATATACATGCACCATCTAAACGTGTGCATGATATAGGACAAAAGTCAACCCATCCAAAATCCAAGCGTTATGGTTGGCCATTCTAGAGTCATTAGCCCAAAATATGGGGAATCCCTACCATCCTTAACGCTGAATGGAACACATATCAACTTCTCTCCCTCAGAAAAGAGTCTAGGAGCAATAATACATCAAAATCTAAAGTGTACTGACCGCATATCTACATCTATGTCTACATCTGTACTCTGCAAACCACAGTGAGACACATGGCAGAGATTATGTCCCACTGTAACAGTTATTACAGTGTTTTTCTGTTCCATTCATGTATGGAGTTTGGGAAGAATGATTGTTTGAATGCCTCTGTGCATGCAGTAATTATTCTGATCTTATCCTCACAATCCCCATCTGAGCGATGCGTAGGAGGTTGTAGCTTATTCTTAGGTTAATCATTTAATGCTGCTTCTTGAAACTTTTTTAACAGATTTTCTCAGTATAGTTTATGTCTGTCTTCAAGAGTCTTCCAGTTCAGTTCCTTCAGTATCTCTGTGACACTCTCACATGGATTAAACAATCATGACCATTTGCACTGCCGTTCTCTGTATACATTTTATACCTCCTGTCAGTCCTATGAGCCACAGTTTCCACACACTTGGGTAATATTCTAGAACAGGTTGCATGAGTGATTCGTAAGCACACTCCTTTGTACATTGATTGCACTTCCCCAATATTCTACCAATATACCAAAGTCTACCACCTGCTTTACCTACAACTGAATGTATGTGATCATTCCATTTCATATCCCTCCAAAACATTACGCCCAATAATTTATATGAGTTGGTAGATTTCAGCTCTGACTCATTAATATTATAGTCATAGGATAATACATTTTTTCATTTTGTGGTGTTCACAATCTTACATTTCTGAACATTTAGAGCAAGCTGCCAATCTTTGCACCACTTTAAAATCTTATCAAGGCTTGACTGATTATTTATGCACTTTCTTTCAGATAGTACATCATTATAGATAACGGCATCACCTTCAAGCCTGATTTTACTATTAATATTGCCTGCAAGGTTGTTAACATACAACATCAACAGCAAGTTTCTGAACACACTTCCCTGGGAGACAACCAAAGCTACCTCTACATATGACAATGACTCTCCATCGAAGATAACATGCTATGACCTCCCTACCAAAAAATTGTCAATCCAGTTATTCAAAGTTGCAAAGTGACAGTAAAAGATAATCAGGACAAGAAGCCATACTATGCTACATTATCACTCTGGTATGCTGGTTTTAAAGAAGCAGTTGATAATAATATGCAGTTTGTCTCCTACTTTCATTTTTGATAGTGACTTTGTAAATATGTCTACTAGTTGAAGTTCTGATCTGACATAAGACCAAGAACTGAACTATTGTCTTCCTACCCCATATGTTCATACTTTTGACAATAAGCTTAGGTGTGGTACTGAGTCAAATGCTTCTCGGAAATCAAGAAATACTGCATCTACCTGGTTGCCTGATTCAAAGCTTTAAGTATGTTATGTGAGAAAAGTACACGTTGGTTTTCACATCATCGATGCTTTTGAAATACCAGCTGGTTGGTATTGAAAAAATCATTCTGTTTAAGTTACCTCATTATGCTTGAGCTTAGAATATGTTCTAAGATTATACAATAAATCAATGTCAAGAATATTGGATGATGGTTTTGTGGATGAGTAATCTACCCTTCTTGTAGATAGGTGTGAGTTGTGCCTTTTTCCAAGAGGATGGGTAATCTACCCTTCTTGTAGATAGGTGTGAGTTGTGCCTTTTTTCAAGAGTGGGGCATGGTTTTTGTTTCAGAGATCTATGATATTTTATAGTTAGAAGAGGGGCTAACTCAGCCGCAAATTTAGTATAGAATCTCACAGGGATTCCATCAGGACCTGGGCTTTGTTCAGTTTGAATGATTTCAGCTGTTTCTCAACACCACTGAAACTAATACTTTTCCATTTATGTCTCCAATAGTACAAGGATTAAATTGGGGCAGTTCTCCTGGGTTTTCCTTTGTAAAGAAACATTTGAAAATGGAGTTAAGCATTTCAGCTTTTGGTTTGCTGCCCTCAATTTCAGTTCCTGTCTCATTTGCTAGGGATTGGGCCCTAACTCTGGTGCCACTAACAGCCTTTACACATGACCAGAATTTCTTTGGCTTGTGTGAAAGCTCACTTGAAAATATTTTACTATGTTTGTCATTGAAGCCATTATGCACTGCTCACTTGACAGCCAAACTCATTTCATTCAGCATCTCCCTCTCAATAGCCTTATGCTTTGTTTTGCACCTATATGCAGTAATCTCTGAGTCTTTAGATGTTTCTTTATGGTGACAGTATACCATGGAGGTTCCCTCCCATTATGAACTGGGTACATATCCACCCAGTCATGACCAAGTATTCTCTTTAACTTGAGCCAGAGTTCCTCTACATTCTCCTCCCCTGTGCTGAAAGTTTCAAGTTCCTCATTGACATATGACACCAATGTTTTTTTTTTAATCTAATTTAGTGAACATGTATATATTTCTGATTGGTTTAGTTCTCCTTTGTGCTTTGGTGATCATTGATGCCACAGTTGCATCATGGTCACTGATACCAGTTTCAATGTAAACATATCTAAGAGCTCAGGTCTGTTTGTTGCCATTAGATCCAATATATATCCATTATAAAATACGACAAGACATAACTGCAGTTTGCAAGAAGGCATTGACAGCTCTCCATGCTCGACAAAAATATAATAAGCTCTTCCCTTTTGACCTAAAAAAGAAACTTGTAAAACTCTTATGCTTTCAAATATTGATTACAGGTCTTTCTCAGAATAACTCATGGTGCCTGGAACAGGTTATTAACAGATGTGTTATTTATATCTGTGATGTTCAAGTCTTTGATCATATTACACCATCGTACAGATAGCTATCCAGGCTGTGTGCAGATGGGGACAGAAATTTCCAGACACTCTGTCTTCCCTGCTTTCTTACTAATTAGGCTGTCCCTCATATATCTCATCAACCTTGACACTCTTATCTGAAGAACATTCCTATCAGAGCAAAGTCCTATTTGTGCCAATCCATTGTTCACCCACTTTCTTGAAGTCCTTCTTAGCAGCAGGAACTTGAGTGTGGAATAGCCTCCAGCATTATAATAGAGAATCAGATAGTATCTCCAGCTTCAGAAGTCAGTTAATCACACATCTACCAAAGTGACAATAATAATACCATTGTTCCTGTATCCACCTGTTACCTTTATTCATCCTTTCCCAGTACTCTTAGCAGGTACAGACTCCTTAAATTTCCTTTCTCCAGGATTCGCTGTATCAGAAAGCATCTATTTTGTACACCAATAATTCTTTTTATATTTGCCACTGTTGTTGTTATTATTAATGTCATTATTATGAAATAATAATAATAATAATAATAATAATTATTATTATTATTATTAATGCTGTTATCATTAGTAGTGGCAGCAGCAGCAATAGTAGATGTACTACCAGTAATAACTATATTAGTTTGTAGTCAGCATTATCTACTCACATTGTCACTATAGTGACTTAAATCATTTTATATTTGTCATATTAAAATTGTTATTTCTTAGGTAACTATGATGTAAAAAAGATACTGTATGTGTGGAAGCCTGTTCTGTTGTAAGAGAGAGCCTAATGACTCTTTTCATATCAGCTTAAATAAATAAAATACATGTCACTGCTTCCTACCACCATGTCCATCTGCAGCATTTAAATATCACTGTGATTGTAACCAATTAACGTAGCATCCTGAAAAACTCCAACACTAATATATTCATTTTTCAATTATTTTTACATATAATATTTTGACTCCCACCACACCCGTAATATTAGAGGTGTCATACTCCTGTATTAATTGTCTATTGGCACTAAATCATATGTGTAGCATATTTTATTGAAATTTCTTCAGGAATTCTAAAGCTTATATGGAACACAGACACATACACTTCATTCTGAGGCTAAAGCTCATTCTTTTCTGTTTATAATTGCTCATATTGTACTGCTGCTTATTTGGATACTAACAATTTATTCCTTTTGACAGAATGTGGCATATATCAAGATGCTGCGTGTGGGCTATTGGTGTAAGTTACAAGGTGTGGAGGAGGAAAAGAGGTATGAGCAAGTGGCAAGAGTGCTGAAGAAGGGAGAGACAGGAAATAAGATGGTGGAAGTGAATGTGAAGAAGCCAGACATGAAGGAACATCAGCTGGAGGGAGAGGAGAAGAAGCCGTTTGAGGAGCATGAGGTCAAGGTGGAGAAGGTGAAGGAAAAGGAGGTGGAGGAAAAGGAGGTGGAGGAGCTCAAAACAGAGAATCAGTTGGAGCAAGAGGAGCTAGAGAAGGACAAATTGAAAAAGAAGTTGTTTGAGGATGATGAGGGAAAGGTGAAGAAAGTGAAGGAAAAGAAACTGGAGGAGAAGGAGGTGAAGGAGTTGGAGGCAGAGGTCAATTAGTCAATTGTGACTTGGCCAAGGGGACTAAAGTAACCATTCAGGATTATTTTAAACATTAAAGTCCAGATCATCAGACATTAGATTTATTATGATAAATGGCCACCCATTCATTGAATAATGTAATACTTCACTATGCAAATTTTTAAAAAACTATGGACCAGATCAGTGGATGCACTGCAGCTTCCAGCAAAAATCTTAAATAATGACAAATGATGTGCAGAGTTTGGGATCCAAATAGAAGGTAAGCCACAGGCATTATGTATTTCAACTATAGCTTATAGCAAAAGGATTTACATTAACAGAATTACAAATGTTCTTAGGTGTGATGTTTTGTTGTCAGAGTGGCAGTAACTTGTAACAGGTTCATAGATCACTGCTTTTATTATTTTGGTATGGGAGCACATGACTACTTCGGACACTTCATGCCTTATTACAAAAAAGAACTGAAGTAAATTGGGATAAAGTGTGTCTAAGCTGTAAACATTACCAAAGATACAATCAAAGTTATTCAAAGTTGCAAAGCGACAGTGAAAGATAATCAGGACAAGAAGCCATACTATGCTACATTATCACTCTGGTATGCTGATTTTAAAGAAGCAGTTGATAATAATATGCAGTTTGTCTCCTACTTTCATTTTTGATAGTGACTTTGTAAATATGTCTACTAGTTGAAGTTCTGATCTGACATAAGACCACATAAGACTCACTTTCATGAGTAGAGTGATATTTTGTGTCAATTATTTGGCATTTTATGATACTTATTCATTTTCATCAATCATAAATTACTTTCATTGTCCATAAAGAGTTGAATGTTGCTTCATGTTTTCACACCTGGCTTCTAGAACTGTATGCAAACCCATGTTATTTTATCAGCTGCCTCACACACTACAACACAACCTGCTTTGGAGGGAATCTGGCTAGTAGAATTTTATCTGTGAGGCAACTAGGTAACAAGTCCACTAGACAATACACTCACATGGACATTTTTTCTGAAGGCCATACAGCCATCACTCATTGTTCTAATAGTTTCTAGGCATGTTGAGGGGAAAATTACATTTATTTAAAAAAGACAATAATTAATTTTAAAATTAATGTATTTTTTACCTTGTTGTTCATACATCAGTACCATTATCCTCCAAAAATTCAGAGTGTGACTGTACACCAAATTTGAGATTATTACTGCTTTACTTTTTACCTTTCATCTTGTATTTTGAAGGTTCTTTAGTATGTGTATAAAAGCAGGCCAGTGTTCAGATCCATGGTTGTTAAGAAAATTGCTACCCTGTCTGTTTGAAACATACCATCTCATCTTACAGTAACTGTAATAACCAACTGATCTACTGCCCGATAAAAGGATATTTTTCAGTTGTCTTCTAAATCTGTGTAAGCCAGTGTACAATGCATGTTGGAAGGTAGTTTGTAATAGTATAAGCTGTTTTCTTTTCTATTCCATTCACTTGTTGAGTTAGGCAAAAGTGTAATCCTACGTGCCTCTGTGTACACCCTAATTTCTTTCATAATTTTCTTTAGATCCCTATCCGAGACATGTAATGGTGTCAGCAGGATGGTCACAAACTCTTCCTCAAATACGGGTTCGCTACACTTATCCATCATGTCTTTTGTCCTGCGATCTCCATTTAAGTTTCTTCAGCTTCTTTGGTACAATTTCATTTTGGTTATGCCATTCTGTTACTATCTTAGTAGTGAGACTCTTAATTTATTTGATGTCTATGGTCAGACTTATTAGATAAGGACCCCACCTTTAGGCTTGCACTGAACTATCCCAGAACCCTTCCAGCAAATCTGACTCTTCAGATTAATTCCCTAATTCTGTTTTTACATTATTATCTCATTTCATATTGCTTCTCAATGTCATTCCTAAATACTTATATGGTATGATATGCACAAGATGTTCACCACTTTACTTGTAATTATATACTATCTGGTTCTTTCTCTTCCTTACATATATTATCTTATGTTCCACCATTTATTACACTAAGTGAAAATTTTATCCAAATCTCTCGGCATTTCCTTGCAGTTGCCTAATGATGACCCTTTCCTTTAGACAGCAGTGTTGTCAGTGAAATATCTCATGGTGCTGCTGACTCTCATAAATTAAAGATGCAGTTACACTTTCTAGGGACACACCTACTGTTATTTTCATTTCTGTAGAAGATTCACCATCGAGTATAATGTATTGACTCTTGTTAGACAAATATTCATCAAGAAAATCACATACATATGACTATACTGTGTGTGATCATATTTTGGTTATTAGTTTATGATAGGATATGTTGCTGAAAACCTTTCTGAAATCTGGGAAGATCATGTCTACCTGTTCACATGTATCTGTATTTGAAAGTTATTGAGTATTCATTAGCTAGGCAATTGTCCTAAGTGTAACTGTGAAATGTAATCAACAGGGGAAACACATGGATTATAACTGTTTTCTTTAAACTTCTCTAAGAGGTGTCTAATGTAGCCCTCTTGCCGAATTAATAGTTCCTTACTGCCACAGTTTTGTCAGATTTCCAGTTCAACAAAGTATTTGGGATCAACTGTGATACTGAAATGAATCTTGTGTTTGAAATCAGAAACCTTAATAAAATGAACAAATTTTTAATTGCAACACCAGGGAGAGTGCTTTGGCCCATAAAGACTTTTCCTTAATGTGCAATATTAATTTGTATTATTGCTACTGAAACACTGAGGTTGTTTCATAAAATCTCTTCTTATAGCTTCCCATTAATAAATGCACTTTTGATATCAAAGTGCTACATATGCATGTCATACACTTCATCAAAAGTTAAAATGATACAAACTGATTCACAGCTAACAACAGATGAAAAAATGTATCTGTAATCTAATTCAGAGTTTCTAGAAATTGTGCTGCATACTTTACAGGATATTTTATTTCAGCTCATTTCAACGCAGTAATTGTGTGACTTGAAAAATTGATTTTGACCTATCTGAGAATTTATTTCACACAAAAATTAGCTGTTCACTCTGTTACTATTCAGGGTGAGTCACTAACTATTGCTGCCAAGAATAACCCAGAAAGTATGATAGGAGCTGAAAAGTTTGTGGGACAAACGTTTCATGGCACAACGGGGGACATAATATGACATTGGTTTTGTGTTGCTAGGTGGGGCTACTTCAGACGTATGAAGGTCAACTTTGATTTTTTAAATGGGATGCTATAGTTTGGTACTTATTTTCTCATAGCTGCTATCGAAATGACTACAATGATGTGTAACAGTAAGGTCTTTGGAGATCAACGAAGGTCAAAAAGGTTGCATGAACGTCCATTTACAGAAGGTGTTTGAAGTGATGACCATTGATGTCAATGCAGTGCCGCTATCTTCTTTTCATGGATTGAGTGGTATTCCTTAACACATCGGCACTTATCGAAGCACATGCGCTGACAATTTGCTCTCGCATATCTTCATGCGTAGTTGGAACGTCTTTATAAACAATGTCTTTTACGAATCCCCACAAGAAAAAAAATCCAGAGGTGTCAAGTCTGGTGAATGAGCCAGCCACATCACATCTCCTCTGTGTCCAATCCAATGATTTAGGAATTGTCTCTGTAATGATGTTACATTCATACAACCTCATCAACTCATTTCTAGCCATCAGTGAAAAATGTGCTGCACATCCATCGTGTTGATACCACATTCTGTCCCTTGTTCCTAAAGGTATTTCTACCAATAACAGACCTAATGTTTCTTGCAGGAATGTGGTGTACTTCCTACCATTAAGATTTCTATTGATGAAATATGGGCCTATAATTCTGTATTCCAGAATCCCACACCATACACTGACCGACCACGGTTTTTGGTGTGCAACTTGCCGCAGCTAGCATGGATTTTCAGTTGCCCAATAATGCATGCTACGCAAATTAACGTTTCCATGGATCTTGAATGTAACCTCATCAGTAAATAAAATCAAATTAATAAATGCGTCATCCCTCTGAATCTGAAATTGAGCCCATTGGCAGAATTCAGTGCGATGCATACAATTCATACCAGTTAATTCTTGCTGGAGACTGATATGGTAAGGATGATATTTATGGTGATGCAGAACACGAGCAACACTACTCTGCCTCATGCCAGATTCCCTTGCAATTTGATGTGAACTATTACAAGGATCTTGAACTACAGTGGCAAGAGTACCAATTTCTGTTTTCTCATTAGTAACTTTCCTTTGCCAGATATGCTGTCGATGCGTTAAAGATCCAGTTGTTCTCAATTTACATTACGCATATTTAAATGTATGACGTGTAGGGTGAGTACACTGAGGATATCATTCAGCATATAAGTACATGTCAATGGCATGTTAGATGGATACATCATATTTGGTGAATATTTACTATTTGCACTATATATGAGAAAGAATTCTCAGAGCATGTGCTTCAATAAGTGCTGAAGTGATAAGGAATACCATTCAATCCATGATGAAGATTGCAGCAATGCATTGATACCAGTGCTCATCACTTTGAACACCTTCTGCAAATGGACGTTCATGCCACCTTTTTGACCATCATTGACCATCAAAGACCTTACTATTACACGTCATTGGACTCATCTTGATAGCTGCTATCAGAAAATAAGTACCAAATTATAGCATTCCAAATAAAAAAAAAAACAAAGTTGACCTTCATATATCATACTCCACCTAGCACCAAAAAACCAGCGTCATATTATGGCCCCTGTTGTCCCATGCAACATTTGCCCCACAAACTTTTCAGCTACTATCATACTTTCGGAATTATTCTAGGTGGCAATAGTTAGTGACTCACCCTGTATACTCACTGTCTTAAATATCTTAAAGTGGATCTTTGTTGGTGCCTGACAGTCTATTTGAAAGTAGTTTTGTTTATTTGTATCTTTCCTGGCATCTCCAGAGATTAAACTATGAGTCAGTGGGAATCACAGTGAAAATTACTTACTTTTGTCGCAAGTGTATAAACTACGAGATTTGCTAATACTTAAAATTCAAAGGGTTTGTAAATCAGTGGTCTGCATTCGTTTAAACCAGCAGAATACCTGTTAATGAGACATCATATTGGTGGCCCAAATATTTGTCAGGAATATGTTTGAAGTTAGATGAAACGTTTCCTCTGCATCAGAGCATGAACTGCACTGGTACCTCCTGGAGAATAAAATGTACATTCAAGCCCATACCTTCGGCTTGTCAACTACGAGATTTAAAAACTCCCCAATCTCCTACTCGATTCACAAAACTGCCAGAATGTCTCTTCCACTCTTCTAAACATTGCAGAAGTTCTCCAGTACATCTCTTGGATGAAGGATATTGTGGAGACTGGGTTAGCAACTGAGTAGGGTTTTATTCAGACTTAAAATTACACTCTGCAGGATAGCACTCATCCAGAAAGTTACGCAGCAAGACTTCCATGGAGCTTTGAATATTAGGAACATGATTGAGCAGGGGCAGATGGAAGCTCTGAGTTGGGCTATGAAGTGTTTTTGAATGACTGTGGTGGAAAGAGAGTTTACAGTGGAATATAAAAGTATCATGTAGAGCTTTTATTTGTCTCATCTTTCGTATGTTGTTTTTGTTTTCATTTCCCATTATGTTTTCATTTCTGCTGCATAGTTTACAGGATACTTTATTTCATCTCACTCCAACACAGTAATGGTATGATTTGAAAAATTGATTTTGACCTTTCTGACAGTTCATTAGCCTTTACTCTTCTCAAAATGATAAATTTTGTTCATAATTCAGCTACATTACACTTATATACATTTAACTGAAGCAGGCATTACTATTTTTCAGACTTCAATGCAGAATACATGGAGCAAGAGGACTTTTTGACATACACTAAGTTGGTGATGCAAAAATGTTTATTGTTACCAGCAGTAGTTTAATATATTAACTTTAAAAGTTTAATTTTTTATCACGTTTTTTGATAATATACTACATTAAATCTGAACTTTCAAGGAATTTAGTATAATTATAATGACTCTTCACAATTACTTCAAGTTATATGCTACCCAAAGTATGTTTGTTGATACATGTGTCATATAAACTATTCGTACAGCATGTTCAATAAATCTTCCTACAGCATGTACCTTCAGCAGTAGTGATAGGAATTTTTCATTGTATGTCATCTTGCACAGTGCTGCAATGTTCTATAATAGTTGCTGAAGGAACTTTGATGTGATGTCAGTGGCAATTATGTGATAATGTAAGACACATGTCAAATATCAAATTTTATAATATATTTTGTTATACACAGCTTTATTTCTAGTAGCATTTATTCATTTAATTATACTATTTTAGTAAGTAAAAAAATTGGTTTATAAATGTTATTGTAATAGTTTTAGCGAGTAAAGAATCATAGTTCATGTAACTTCCTTACCAATGTAATTGTATGAGTCTTCCTTGGGATGAGATTATAAAATATTGTATTGTACATGTCCTTACTTCTCATAGAATTTATTCATTTATGTACCAGAATACCATTTTAGTTAACAATTAAGTACATTTCCAAGTGTTGTGACAATAACTTTAGCAAATAAAGAAGTGAAGTTTTTATGTTTTTCTTACTATTGCAATGCTATAAATGTATCATGGGCTGAGACTCCTTAGAAAAAGTGCCTTGTCCTTGTCCTATGTGAAGGTGATACAGTAAAGAGTCACATGCCGTTGTGGAATATACAGTAACACCTGACTTGCTGTGTGTTACCTGCTTTAAGAAAGACAGCAATGAAATGTTCTCTGTAAATTCTTGGAAAAGGCAGGCAAAATTCCTTTCTTGGTGCCCAATGAAACATTTGACTTTATGGAAACAAAGACCATCACAAACATATGCTGTATTCCTCATCCCCTTATTGTCATATTTAGTGTACAGATATCAGCAATTAAAATCCAAACGTCTGTCTCATCTGCCATGCAAATGCAATAATCTACTGTTTTGCCTGAAATGACACTTCAAGCAACTCATGTTCACTGTATCAGAAGGCATATAAAACCTGAGGAAATGCCTAAACGTGGTTTTAGATGCCCAGGTGAAATTTTGCAAACTGACATGATGGGAGATAATTGCCAGTAATTTGGTATCTAGTGAGAAATATGGATGAGCAATATCAACATCCATCATTTATGGAATAACATTTTATTTTTGACCAGTAGCACAAAATGTAAGAAACTGCTGCTGCAGAAGGTTCTGTACAAGTGTACAATGGGCCAAATTGTAAGAAACTGTCTGTATATACAAGGACTGGGGTGCCCTATCCATGTGAAAATGGAACAGGAAGTTTAAGAATTAAAATAATAATATACTATGCAATTGGATGTGCCCTAGAGATAGTGAATTAGCCACTAATCATTCATAATGACCAATTAAATTATAGAAAAAAGTCCAAAACTGGGAAAGGAGTAGAAGTGAGAAGTTTTTTGTGCTGGTTCAAGAGCTGAGAGTGCATTGCAGCCACAATCCATGCTCTGCTCACATTCCCCATCCAATACATGAGACTTCTCCACTCACTCTATTGGCTACATCACCATGCAGGAAAGCTTATCCTGTCAATATCCTTATTAGTGAAACACTTCTAGCCTGAATTACTAGTTGAATTTGTTATAAGAGTACATGCGAGGGAGTGCCAAGGACTGGCTGTGAAATCAAGTGTTAAGAAAAATTTTCAAATTGTTAGTAAATTATCCCAGTACTCCATAGTCTGACAGTGGCTTAGAAATCCTTTCACTTTCCATAGAAGTGGTGACTACAATATTTGTAGCTCATCACAAGCTTCCATGGACAGATAGATTACCTGGATGAGGGCCGTTAATAATAAGGGTTACATGCAATTATATTTCTCAGAATTTTTCAGAAGGTGATGCATAATTGGCAACAAGGGTAATGTAGTTCGTATTAATATGCAGGCCTTTATGGTAATATATGATGTGGTTGGAGTGAGGTAGCTTAAGCGGATCAAGGGTTGGCTAGGCGGTTGGGTCATGGGCAAGATGGTGCCTCATATAGCAGCAGGCTAGCTCAAGAGATGACCACAGAGTTCTTCTGCAATATTTGTACAACTAGTATGAGCCTAGAGCACTGGTTGCTAGGCTAAAATATTCCTTAGCATATAAGGGGCGCAGTAGCCTCAGCTACGAGCTGCACAGGAGTTACATTTAGTTATCAGTTGTAACAACAATAAGTATCAAAACCTAAATAACTAACCATAGATATTAGTAATTAAGTATGACAGTTTATGTCTTAAAATTCAAAGTTTTTCAAAATTTGATGGAAATAATAGGTATCTGACACATTTTTCCTTCAGAGTGAACCATGGTGAAAAATTCCCAATAATTTACCATACCCAGTGCACTGTAGGCTCAGTACAAAACTAAACTAGACAAATTAGAGATAATTGACTTAAAATGCTGAAGCATGATAAGTTTCTATTAAAGTGTTCAGCAAGATTGAAGTATAATGTGTTTTTGAAATAAATCCAAAAAGTCACCCTTCATGTTGGGTGTATTTCAAATGCACCATTTAGAAGGTGGTTTCCAATCTTTCCACGGCAAGTCCTTGCTGAATTAACTTAACATTAGACCAAGTAAAGATAATAAAATGCTTTTAGTATCTTACAACAATCTCTGACACTGGATTCCTCCACCCTTTATTGCTAGTATAGTCATTTCCCTTAAAACTACAATTATAGTCATTACATAAATGTATAAGGGTTTTATACATTGACCATTTTGGCACACACTCTTCTATTCATGTGTTGTTTTCTAACAGTTCTGATAACATTATAAGAACTTTGACATCACTACATTTCCTACAAGAATGTTTAATTTGGGATTGCATTCACACACAAACTAAATTGCTATGAAAACAATGTTCCTATGCAGCTGTTAAAGTTCCACAAAACCTCATGTCAATAAGGAAGATTCAACATATGAAATGGTATAGCTATTAGTGAAAGTAATAACAAATTTAATCTCTTCTCTTTCCTTTGTTTTCTTTCAAACTTTAAGCAGAACATACCTTACAATTTAAAACTCTTATTATTTTGAATACAACAGGCAAACTCACATCTTGTTGGGGGTAGGTATACAATACTCCTGAGTTCATCCAGTATTTGATTCCCAACAGAAGTAATCAAGATTGGCGTGTGTGTGGGATGGGGGGGGGGGGGGGGGGGGGGGGGGAAATGATAGGACACATTTACATTTCTCTCATTGATGTTGTAAAATACACAAACCTCGACAAATGAGTATAAACATCTGTTATTGTATTAAACAAGCACAATTTTTTTAAACAGCTGGGTGTCGTAAAGTGACAAAATAGTGAAGTTGTACTTTCCTCATATCCCAGTGTGCATATGCACAGCACACAAATATGGATTTTCGAAATTCATGCTGCCTCAGTGAAAAATCTGCAGCTGTCCACTTTGTCCTTAAATGTAAGGCAGATGAATGGAATAGTACTACCCAGCTAGTGAAGCTTATTCATGATTTCATCCATATTGATGACTCATCATTACAGTAGACAAGACTCAAATATAA
Source organism: Schistocerca americana (assembly GCF_021461395.2). Classification (NCBI taxonomy): domain Eukaryota; kingdom Metazoa; phylum Arthropoda; class Insecta; order Orthoptera; family Acrididae; genus Schistocerca; species Schistocerca americana. The sequence goes on from NW_025725942.1 coordinate 208,670, forward strand.
ACAAAAGGGGAGGAAAAAATTATCTTGTGTGACCTTCCCTCATACATCACATCAGGAGCAGTAAATAATTAAAAAAAACATTTAAATAATAGGCTGGTGTCAGGTAAGTTGATGTGATATGAGTAAATGACGAAAGTAACTTGTAGAACACCATTGTGGCAGTTACAGAAGTCGGTACGGTTTAGAAGTTACTGCGCATGGACAAGGTGGTGTGGAAGCTTCAGGTAATAAGAGCGTGATTTCAGTTGTGGACTCTAGTTGGGGAAATTATATTAGAACGTGTCTGATTCCAAGCCTGAATACAACAATGGAGGTCAGCTAGGGACATTGTCAAGTGCCTCTGACGATCCCTACTGACAATTAGAAAATTATGCATCTTCCAGGTGTTATGCATATGTAAAGCACTACAGATGACGGGGGAACTGCTTATTATTACAGTAGACAAGACTCCAATATAAAAGTATTTTACTGCATCCCGCCTGGAATTTGTGTACAGCCTTTTTATTCACTACAGAAGTCGAGAAATATTGCAGCTAACACCATGGAGCATGGCTTCCATCGCCTCTTCCAAACACAATAAACGTGACAACTGTATATGTGCCTTAATGCAAAATGGAATCGCTAAAGTACTTTATCGTTTCTCTGTGGGAAAAGAAAATCTGAGTTGTACATGGCAGAGCTACTGTAATACATTCGGGAGAACACAGCCATGCTATATTTTAGGTGTGTACATTTATACTTAATCCTGAACAAATTAGTCAAAAAAAAAAAAACATTTTCTTTGCCAGAAGTCGAAAAAGAATAAATTACGTGCTCCAGTAATGGTGCACAGGGGTGCAACACAGCACATCACACAAACACAGAGCTATGAACTGTGCACTGCAGTTGATGTGATCTTCAATAGTTTGACAAGATGGACATATGAGAATTATCTTTGTGAACTCCCAGGCTGCTAAAAGTTGATTCTGCCAGCCAATTAGAGAACGATTTTTGGAGGCGTCCCACATTCATCTGGCAATATATTGGCCCACACTTCACATAATCAACCTAACAAAATGTAACTTCCAATACACATTTTGTTTTATGTCAGTTAAGCCAATCGACACTAAAAAATATAAACCTTGAAAGTAATGCAAAAGAAATCCATTAATATCAGCAGGAGTGAAGTTCTGTAAACAAAGTGTTATGGATGGCATAGGAGATAAATAAGCCTTTTGTAAAGTTTATTTCATGTTTATTCACTTCAGGCAGTGTTAATGTGGAATTTTTGTTGGTATGCAGTATGATTTTCTCAGTGATTCTGAATTTTTTCCTGTTGCAGATTTCTAATTTTCAGTTTCAACCTAACATTATGGAAATGTGAATAAATTTCTTTTGTGAATATTTTCTAGCTTTCTTTCATAAAGTATTGGATATCCTGAATAACCCTGCAGTGGTCGCGTGGGATATTGTTTCATAATAGGTCAGGTGGCATCTTGCAGATGTCAACTGAATTTTTGCGGTAAGAAAGTATATTTCGTTCCATCTGTCAAAATTTATAAGGGAGCAGTACTAATTAAGTAGAATGAGAGAGGTGTGCACATTCTGACCAATGGAATACATTTTATTTTTCTGATTTTTAGGTATAAATATACATGACAAAGCTGTTGATTGTCACATTACGCAGTTTTCAGTCTCGTTCATCACAAAGGTGATGAACCATTATAACACACTTTTCAGAAAATTGATAGTCCTTATATGAAAGCATTCATACTTAATGAACTGTACAGCCTGTAACAGAAATATCGCATTCAATGAGCCGTACAATTTGCAGTAAGCGCACACTTTTCGTGCATGTTCTAAACAGAGGAACTTTTTACACCTGTGGCATCTATACTTGGGATAGGCCTACCGTTTTTTTGAACGACCGCATACGCAGCTTCTCCGTCTTTTTGAGCCTCAGTCGTCTTTATGTGGGTTGGACAGCACCTTCATCTGCAAAAAAGGCTCTGAATGTGTTGTCTGAGATCTCTTGACAATGATGAATGCTGAGAACGTCGACACAAATAATCGTCAACAAGATTACACGCCATAAGTTTTAGAAACTAAGAGTGCCTGGTGCTAGCATCAGTATTATTTGCATGGTATATTATTTGTGCATTAATTGTTCTAATGTTCAACACGCTATAACAAATCATCATAGGCCATCTATTGGTCATTCTGGATACGCTATAAGTACTATGCAGCTGGTAGACAGTGTCGACTCCTGATTTTATATCGTCGTAAGGGGTTACCATTTCTAGCTTTTTCTCATCACCAGCTGTAGCAGCAATTGCATTATCATGCTGCATTGTGAAGAGTATCAGAACTGCCTTGTTTTTCTTAGCGACATATGACGTAAGAGTTCAGTGTGTTTGAAAACCAGTGTTGTTCCCACCTTCTCGTTCTTTGTTTGCGTAAACTCTGGGGGAACTTCAAATACATTCGTCCTCGTAGTTCCAACCAGAGTAAGATTCTTCTGAAGTAAGTCATCAGCTAATTGTAAGGAAGTATACCAATTGTCTGTGGTTAGATCACGCCTGGTTCCTGATAGCACAAAGGCAGGGGTGTATAAGAGAGGGAACGCGGGTGACGCTGGCCCCCACTTTTTTCCTAGTGCTACACCGCCCCCTTACTGTTTTATAAGGAGAATATTTTTTTATTACAGTAATTCTCTTTCATCGTCTCTCTAAATTTAATTGTCATCAATTCTAAGTTATAACTCAGAGAACACATTAGGTATGAAGTCAACTGACCACTGGAGCATTGCTGGGCACCTTAAACACTCCGCTTCATTTCTGACAGTTCTGGGCTGGCTGATTTGGTGAAGGCAACTACACTACTGGCCATTAAAATTGCTACACCAAGAAGAAATGCAGATGATAAACGCGTATTCATTGGACAAATATATTATACTACAACTGACATGTGATTACATTTTCACGCAATTTAGGTGCATAGATCCTGTGTCAAACAGGGCTTGGATGGCATGTACAGGTACAGCTGCCCATGCAGCTTCAACATGATACCACAATTCATCAAGAGTAGTCACTGGCGTATTGTGATGAGTCAGTTGCTCGGCCACCATTGACCAGACGTTTTCAGTTGGTGAGAGATCTGGAGAATGTGCTGGCCAGGGCAGCAGTCGAACATTTTCTGTATCCAGAAAGGCCCATACAGGACCTGCAACATGCGGTCGTCCATTATCCTACTGAAATGTAGGGTTTTGCAGGGATCAAATGAAGGGTAGAGCCACGGGTCATAACACATCTGAAATGTAATGTCCACTGCTCAAAGTGCCGTCAATGCGAACAAGAGGTGACCGAGACGTGTAACCAATGGCACCCCATAGCATCACGCGGGGTGTTACGCCAGTATGGCGATGACGAATACACACTTCCCATGTGCGTTCACCGCGGTGTCGCCAAACACGGCTGTGACAATCATGATGCTGTAAACAGAATCTGGATTCATCTGAAAAAATGACTTTTTGCCATTCGTGCACCCAGGTTCGTCGTTGAGTACACCATCGCAGGCGCTCCTGTCTGTGATGCCGCGTCAAGGGTAACCGCAGCCATGGTCTCCGAGCTGATAGTCCATGCTGCTGCATATGTCGTCCAACTGTTCGTGCAGATAGTTGTTGTCTTGCAAACGTCCCCATCTGTTGATTCAGGGATCGAGACGTGGCTGCACGATCTGTTACAGCCATGCGGACAAGATGCCTGTCATTTCGACTGCTAGTGATACGAGGCCGTTGGTATCCAGCTCGGCGTTCCATATTACCCTCCTGAACCCACCGATTCCATATTCTGCTAACTGTCATTGGATCTCGACCAACGCGAGCAGCAATCTCGCGATACGATAAACCGCAATCGCGATAGGCTACAATCCGACCTTTATCAAAGTCGGAAACGTGATGGTACGCATTTCTCCTCCTAAACAAGATTATCACTGTCACTATCGGAGTCTGCGTCTTTCCCAGTGATGGATTTTCTTCTCTTGTTTCCACACTGTCTTCTTCTACAATGCTATAAACACCGAAGTCATCATCTAGTTGATCATCTTGCTCCTATAGCTGCAGTACAATTTCCCTGTCACATGCATTTGTCAGACTGAAGTAGGTCTTCTCTGAGGTCATATAGGATCTAAAGATAAGTAAACACCTACTTTAGTAGATTAAATTAAAAAAATATTTACTGTTAGTAACTGCAAAGGTCACAGGCATCTGCTAGACTCCAGCAATGCAGCTTCGGAAATAATCTCTTCCCTCCAAAACTGTACTCCAATTAGCGCAATGTTGATGAGCTTAATATGTTTGCATTTAGTTAACTGCAAGGTAGATGGCACCACAAGTCCGCCAGTATCTCTGATGAACAATAGTGAGTGTGCCTGGCGTCTGTGAGACGCCGCGCAATCACCCCAGGGTTCATACGATGATGTAAATTCAGATTGTTGATGCAAACAATTGGCATCCATATCCACAATAAGAGCGTAAAAAGATTTATTTTTCAAATACTGTTGAAATATACTTGCTGCTCAGATACCAAAGTAACCTACTGTAAAAATACCAAAACTATCAATTAGTAGAATGAGTTTTGTGTACTGCTTATCTGAGGTCATCAGTCCCCTAGAACTTAGAACTACTTAAACCTAACTAACCTAAGGCCATCACACACATCTATGCCCGAGGCAGGATTTGAACCTACAGGTGGGACATGTTTTCAAACTCACCTAGCCAGTGACACAAAAAAAAGGCAAGTTTGGAATTTTGCCCTGTCATGGGAAAATTTCTGCAGATGTCCATGGTTGCACTCAAGCAGTAGTGTTATAGTGCGGTAAGAAAGATTATCTGAAAGAATAAAGCATTCATAATGGAGCCGTTATTTGTGCGGTGGTGTAGTGTATTAACACTTAGGCAGGCATCGCACTAGGAATGAGCTTATGCTACAACCCTAACTGAAAGATGTGACTTGTAAAGCCTTAGAAATTTCCAGCTCAGTGGTTAGATTGACAAATTTCTTGAAACACTCATAACGGTGTACCAAGATGGCTGCTACCATCCTGATATGTTGGGTACTGGATTAACAACCAGACCATCTTGTAAGAGTACTAACTGCATGTTTTCTGGGTGATGGTATTCTGAATGTTTGCAACAAGTGATGTTGCACAGTGGATAGCACAGTTGCATCACTCTGCATCAGTATGGTTAGGGGTTCCAAACAGTGTCATGAGGATAACTCCACCAGCATTAAACCAAGCTCATTTTGTTCATGTATATCGAACATCATCAGTGATGTTACACAACCACTCCTGAATGTTAAGAATTATCTGAGCTATATTCTACAGGGAATAGAGGGGTCCTACTTGACCAGAACATTTCAGAATAGGTGCACAGTATAATAGTTGCCTGGTCTCTTGTTATAGTTTAAATTCTTCTTGTTGGAAGATGTTTAGGTTAACTCCAGAGAAAATCAGCGCATAAGGTAAGACATAAAATATATTATTCAGGCATTTGAAAAATACCCCTGAAGCAGAAGGCTGTATATGGAATAGTTGCACTCTCAAGGCAGCAATCACTAGGAAAGTTAAAATGCCGCACTGCGTGCTGGTATAAAAGTGTAACAATGGTTTCAGTCAATTATCACAAAGTTATTGCTTATAACAGTGTGCATTACATTCTAATATAAAAAATGTATTCAAAAGACATTTATAGTTGCTTTACAGTTCTTTACATTTTATTTGATAATAGTTACAGGTATTCAATGTAGTACAAATTTTGTGGTAGCATAAGAGAAATTTTAAAGCTGTCAAGAGTTATTGAAAAGCTATTTTCATGAAAAAAACTGTACAATATTTCAGATTTCATAATAATTTTCCTTCTCAAAATTAAACATGATATACAGTACACATAACATATAATAAAACTCTTAATTTTAAATGCATCTGCACATGACCATCATTTATGGAATATACAACTCTTGCCATTTGGCGATGACGAATACACACTTCCCATGTGCGTTCACCGCGGTGTCGCCAAACACGGCTGTGACAATCATGATGCTGTAAACAGAATCTGGATTCATCTGAAAAAATGACTTTTTGCCATTCGTGCACCCAGGTTCGTCGTTGAGTACACCATCGCAGGCGCTCTTGTCTGTGATGCCGCGTCAAGGGTAACCGCAGCCATGGTCTCCGAGCTGATAGTCCATGCTGCTGCATATGTCGTCCAACTGTTCGTGCAGATAGTTGTTGTCTTGCAAACGTCCCCATCTGTTGATTCAGGGATCGAGACGTGGCTGCACGATCTGTTACAGCCATGCGGACAAGATGCCTGTCATTTCGACTGCTAGTGATACGAGGCCGTTGGTATCCAGCTCGGCGTTCCATATTACCCTCCTGAACCCACCGATTCCATATTCTGCTGACTGTCATTGGATCTCGACCAACGCGAGCAGCAATCTCGCGATACGATAAACCGCAATCGCGATAGGCTACAATCCGACCTTTATCAAAGTCGGAAACGTGATGGTACGCATTTCTCCTCCTAAACAAGATTATCACTGTCACTATCGGAGTCTGCGTCTTTCCCAGTGATGGATTTTCTTCTCTTGTTTCCACACTGTCTTCTTCTACAATGCTATAAACACCGAAGTCATCATCTAGTTGATCATCTTGCTCCTATAGCTGCAGTACAATTTCCCTGTCACATGCATTTGTCAGACTGAAGTAGGTCTTCTCTGAGGTCATATAGGATCTAAAGATAAGTAAACACCTACTTTCTTCTTCTTCTCACTCCGTCGTCAGGCCACGAGTGGCCTACCGGGACCATCCGACCGCCGTGTCATCCTCCGAGGAGGATGCGGATAGGAGGGGCGTGGGGTCAGCACACCGCTCTCCCGGCCGTTAAGATGGTTTTCTTTGACCGGAGCCGCTACTATTCGGTCGAGTAGCTCCTCAATTGGCATCACGAGGCTGAGTGCACCCCGAAAAATGGCAACAGCGCATGGCGGCTGGATGGTCACCCATCCAAGAGCCGGCCACACCCAACAGCGCTTAACTTCGGTGATCTCACGGGAACCGGTGTATCCACTGCGGCAAGGCCGTTGCCCAAACACCTACTTTAGTGGATTAAATTAAAAAAATATTTACTGTTAGTAACTGCAAAGGTCACAGGCATCTGCTAGACTCCAGCAATGCAGCTTCGGAAATAATCTCTTCCCTCCAAAACTGTACTCCAATTAGCGCAATGTTGATGAGCTTAATATGTTTGCATTTAGTTAACTGCAAGGTAGATGGCACCACAAGTCCGCCAGTATCTCTGATGAACAATAGTGAGTGTGCCTGGCGTCTGTGAGACGCCGCGCAATCACCCCAGGGTTCATACGATGATGTAAATTCAGATTGTTGATGCAAACAATTGGCATCCATATCCACAATAAGAGCGTAAAAAGATTTATTTTTCAAATACTGTTGAAATATACTTGCTGCTCAGATACCAAAGTAACCTACTGTAAAAATACCAAAACTATCAATTAGTAGAATGAGTTTTGTGTACTGCTTATCTGAGGTCATCAGTCCCCCAGAACTTAGAACTACTTAAACCTAACTAACCTAAGGCCATCACACACATCTATGCCCGAGGCAGGATTTGAACCTACAGGTGGGACATGTTTTCAAACTCACCTAGCCAGTGACATAAAAAAAAGGCAAGTTTGGAATTTTGCCCTGTCATGGAAAAATTTCTGCAGATGTCCATGGTTGCACTCAAGCAGTAGTGTTATAGTGCGGTAAGAAAGATTATCTGAAAGAATAAAGCATTCATAATGGAGCCGTTATTTGTGCGGTGGTGTAGTGTATTAACACTTAGGCAGGCATCGCACTAGGAATGAGCTTATGCTACAACCCTAACTGAAAGATGTGACTTGTAAAGCCTTAGAAATTTCCAGCTCAGTGGTTAGATTGACAAATTTCTTGAAACACTCATAACGGTGTACCAAGATGGCTGCTACCATCCTGATATGTTGGGTACTGGATTAACAACCAGACCATCTTGTAAGAGTACTAACTGCATGTTTTCTGGGTGATGGTATTCTGAATGTTTGCAACAAGTGATGTTGCACAGTGGATAGCACAGTTGCATCACTCTGCATCAGTATGGTTAGGGGTTCCAAACAGTGTCATGAGGATAACTCCACCAGCATTAAACCAAGCTCATTTTGTTCATGTATATCGAACATCATCAGTGATGTTACACAACCACTCCTGAATGTTAAGAATTATCTGAGCTATATTCTACAGGGAATAGAGGGGTCCTACTTGACCAGAACATTTCAGAATAGGTGCACAGTATAATAGTTGCCTGGTCTCTTGTTATAGTTTAAATTCTTCTTGTTGGAAGATGTTTAGGTTAACTCCAGAGAAAATCAGCGCATAAGGTAAGACATAAAATATATTATTCAGGCATTTGAAAAATACCCCTGAAGCAGAAGGCTGTATATGGAATAGTTGCACTCTCAAGGCAGCAATCACTAGGAAAGTTAAAATGCCGCACTGCGTGCTGGTATAAAAGTGTAACAATGTGAAGCCTTTCCTGCCAAAGAACAGTAATGTGGCAGTGTATAATCAAAGATGGAGTACTCTTAAACTCATCTCATTTGTGACAGAGAAGAACATTACTACTCTGCAGAGCTTCTGGAAGAAAGAGTGAGTGCAACTATGGCTCAGTGGTAGCCTCGGAATGGGAACAGATATGAATTAAATCTGTCTGTTTGGGGTCTTGTGGGAAGGAGAGAGAAGAGGGATGGCAGTGAGTTGAGGATTGTGTGTGTGTGTGGGGGGGGGGGGGGGGAGGAGGAGAGAACTACCATACTGGTGGTGCTGAAAAGTACAAGTATATACATTCCTGGGGCCACTCTTGTAAGGTGAGACACAGCATCTGCTCTTTTCAGTGAAACATAGCAGTGTCCAACAACAAGACATCAACACTGGCACCAGTATGCATGAGATGCAGGATCAGGTTTGGTAAACGGAGACACGTGTATCCAAACCTGGGATGTGAATTCAGCATTATGCACTCAAGAGATGGGTGTCAGAACCCAGTCTCTGGTATTTACACCACAACTTCTCTGGGAATTAGTCTCTTCCAGCTTACCGAGATCAATATGTCAGAAACTATATGATGTAAAACTAAACAGAACTGGTGATAGAACAATGTCAATGGTGTGGCAATAGAGTTAACAGATGGGGAGCAGTAAAAACTTCACTGGAATGCAGATGAGTACAGTTAAAAATTAATGCAGAGTGGACAACTGCAGTCTTGTTCTCTAAGCAGCTAAAGTAACCATGCCATTGACTACAATATTCTTGACCAGTCCAGACTCAGTGTAGGAGCAGGTCAGTTTGCTTATAATGCTCAGCTAGTAACTAATAGTTCCATCAATACCGCTTGAAATAATTCAAGTTACACTGACCCAAGGCAACATCAAGTAATGTAGTGATGGCTAGTTGTCACTCATGTAGCAGGAATGAGTACGCATTCCATATTCTGTGGGGTCGGCCATATGTCAGTGTGGAAAATAATATCAGTTGTTCTGGACAGTGAAGGTGAAACGATTATGTGCTATTTGTGGGTGTAACCATGAAGATACGAAATGAACAGAGGTCCCACATTATAAATGTCAGGTGAGTAGAAAGTGAGCAATAACCACACTAAGTAAATTGCAGGCTAGTCACCTTAGACTGTAATGGCAGCTACATTAAAGAACAAGTTCATGGGTCATGACATCTTCACTGGTGGCTTAAGAGAAGGACATATTATGCAGCTAAGTGGTACTTAGTTTGCTGAATGTCAGTGCAAAACTTCTTTAAAGCTGTCCATTGTAGTCCAGTCAGTGAAGGAAAATTAGGGGGAAAAGTTCATGTAGTTGCAAATTTTTGTACAGTAGTAAGCGATAGTACCACAAAAAACATACTAATAATGCCAAACAGGGGGGTATGGGTGTGAGGCTAAGGGCCATTAAAAGATCAGTTTTTATGCATTTCTTGAATAATTCAAAAACTGCTGCTCCCACTGAAAATGCTCTCCGCGCAAAATGAAACGACATTAAATTTTCTTCAAAAATATCCTAGTGGTCTTTCCTCTAAGACTGCAGCAGCTGAATACATCACAGATTATTAAAAATAATGTTTTAATGGTGTAAAATTAATGTTAATTGTTGAATGGCGTGGATAAAAAAAAAATTAAATGTGCATACATCTAAGTGCACTAGCTTCTAATTAAGGGATAACGTATTGGTTCAAATGGCTCTGAGCACTATGGGACTTAACATCTGAGGTCATCAGTCCCCTAGAACTTAGAACTACTTAAACCTAACTAACCTAAGAACATCACACACATCCATGCCCCGAGGCAGGATTCAAACCTGCGACCGTAGCGGTCGCGCGGTTCCAGACTGTAGCACCTAGAACCGCTTGGCCACCCCGGCCGGCTATAACGTGTTGGGGATATAATAGGATGGATGGGGTGGATGAGAGATGTGTGAGGCTGCTGTATTATGGTCATGCACTTTCATCCCTCACAGATCTGCAAACCAAGGCCTGAGCAGCCGATTCCTCACCTATCATAGCGCTCCTAATAACACAGGCTGGCGCATCCGCCATTTTGTTTACCGACCAATGCTAAACACAGCACGTAGCTTATGCGAACTGTATTGTTTTGTTCAAGTTTTCTGAAATATTTTAGAAGTGGCCTCCATGGAGCCTTAGATCATGCTATTTTGAACTTTCATTTTACTCATGTTTGCATCGGTATGTGCATCGCACAACACGGCACTTCTAAACAAATGAAGGCTTGCTTTGTTAAGTTTCTAGGACACACAAGAACTCACTTAAGACTCACACACTACACAGTTCCTTCTCCAAAGTAAAGCACAAGTTACGTGTAAATATGGAAAATGCCTAAAGTTGACAATGGGCTGACTATCTGTACTGTTAATTTCAACCTTCTGCATTTTTCCAGATAAATATGAAGTAAACCATTTCTGCACTGTCCCACTCATACCACAATACTTAAGCTTACGTAGAATAATTTCATAATTCACACAGTTAAGAACCTTTCAGAGATCAGAAAAAATCCCAATAGGTGGTGTTCGGTTATTCAGAGCATTTAATATTTGATCAGTGAAAGCATATATAGCATTTTGTGTTGGAAGCCATTTTGAAAACCAAGCTGACATTTTGTTAGTACTTCATTTTTACAAATATATGAAGATACTCTTGAATACATTACTTTTTCAAGAATTTTGGCTAAAGTTGTCAGAGCAGAGATTGGATGATAGTTGTTAGCAGCAGACATATCCTCCTTTTTATGCAATGATTTAACAATAGCATATTCCAGTCCATTTGGAAAAATGTTCTTTTTCAGTTAGCTACTACATATGTGGCTGAGAATCCTATTTATCTCTTGGAAACAAGCTTTTAGTACTCTGTTGGAATTGCCATCAGTTCCAGGTGAGCTTTTACTTTTGAGAGAATTTTTAATTTTCCTAATTTAAGTAGGAGAGGTTGGTTGAATTTCAGTTTTATCAAATTGCGTAGGTACTGCCTCCTCCAAACATAGCCTTGCATTTGGTAATGAACAGCTGGATCCTATTTTCCCTACAACAGTTAAAAACTGATTATTAAAAATATTTTCTGCTTCTGACTTTTTGTTTACAAACTTTTCATTGAGTTTGACATAAATACAGTCTTACTGTGCTCTCAGTTGTCCTGTTTCCCTTTTAACAATATTCCAGATTGTTTTAATTTTGCTATCAGAGGTGCTAATCTCAGACATAATGCACATACTTCTGGATATTTTAATAACTTTTCTGAATACAGTGTGAATACAATATTTCTTTCTGGATCATTATTCCTTCTAGCTAAAAGATCCATTTCCCTTTTCTGTTTACAAGATATTATTATTCATTTAATAATCCAAGGCTTATTAGATGGTTTCTTATAGTTACGTTTCAGTGTTTTCTTAGGGAAACTGCTTTCAAATATACTCACAAAAGTATCATGAATCCGTTTAAATTTTAAATTAGCATTAGGTTCCCTGTACACCTCATCCCAGTCTAACTGTTGCAAGCTTTCCCTAAAATTTGCAGTTGTTAAATCATTAACTGAATGCACTATTTTGGAGTACTGTTTTGCATTACTGTGTGGAGCTATGTAATATACTGTAACTAGCTGTGCATTATGATCAGAAAGACCATTCTTAACATTAGAAATTTTTATTTGGTTAACTATCAGACTCTTTCAGAAAATCTTCACTGAAATCCCCAGAAACCATTTCCTTCCCTCTGTCTGACAGATAGCACAACAAAGAATGTAAATTTTTCAGTAATATCTGAAAATTTCCCAGTGTGGAGCTTTACACAGCCACAACGATAAAATTAACATTATTTAATTTAAGCTCTCAGGCACATGCTGCTATATGTTGCTCTACACATAATTTTTCAGTTTCCTCATTTTGTCACACGATGACAAATTGTAACATATATGGCAACTCCTCCTCCTTCCATAGTGTCTACTTACAAGTGCTCAAAGCTTATATCCACCTACATCTACTTCTTGCATATCTGTCACTACATGATGTCTAGACAGGCATAGTGCGTCTATTTCTAAATATTCTATACAAACAAGAAGCTCATTTTTTTAATCACCTGATATTGTGCTATGATATACTGACACTATTTTTCAATGTACTTTTATGAGAATTTTGTGATTTTTGACATCTCTAGTACCTGCCTGTCAGAGCTTCTCAGTAAGCTTAATTTTTGCTCAATGTTGAAACAGTGGACACTGATCTTAGTCTAAGAAAGATCACTTATCATCACCTATCTACCTCCCCAGCCCCATGATTTAATTAAAAAACACAGATCATATGAAACATTGATTCACAATACAGCTGTTCCACCATCCTGGAGCACCAACAGTCCTTTGTAAGCTTTAATCTCTCATGATATGCCTGTGGCTGCTGTCATCATGCTGACATTCCACCTTATTTTCTGCTTTAGGCCCTGGTCCTTCCATGAAACTTCATTTTGTTGGACCAAAAGCTGTTTATTTATTGGGCTAATAGCTAATGGTTTCAGTCAATTATCACAAAGTTATTGCTTATAACAGTGTGCATTACATTCTAATATAAAAAATGTATTCAAAAGACATTTATAGTTGCTTTACAGTTCTTTACATTTTATTTGATAATAGTTACAGGTATTCAATGTAGTACAAATTTTGTGGTAGCATAAGAGAAATTTTAAAGCTGTCAAGAGTTATTGAAAAGCTATTTTCATGAAAAAAAGTGTACAATATTTCAGATTTCATAATAATTTTCCTTCTCAAAATTAAACATGATATACAGTACACATAACATATAATAAAACTCTTAATTTTAAATGCATCTGCACATGACCATCATTTATGGAATATACAACTCTTGCCATTTTCTGCTTCTTATACACTGAGGCAGATCCAAAGGACCCATTTCGTTGCTTTGTTTCAGACAGATGTTTTGCAATGACTTTGCATCTTACACTCAAATAATAACTTATTTTTTTGTGTTTTACACTGCAACAGTGCTCATGTACACATAATTCTCCTTCTACAAGGAATTCCTCAGAGTCTTGAAAAAGAATTTCAGCTTCTTTACATAACCTGTAAATGCCAGATGATGGCTCCTTAAGTCCTCCTAAATCTGAGTTTTGTATGATATGTGATATTTTCATTTATTTTAGGCATTTCTGGATCTTTAACACAATTAGTAGCACCAATGCGGGATTCACATATTTTCTGCTTCAAAGTAGCACTCATAGTAGCTCCAGCAATATAATACATATCATTTTCAACTGGAGTTGTCAAGTAACCTGTAACCTGTAGCTATTTCAGCTTCTATATCTTCGGTATCATTCTCTTCTTAAGTGGCAAACATTATGGGATCATTTTGTCGACATTCCCCATATTTAGTACACTTATTGAGACTATTCTCCACACACCGTTGGGTGGCTTGCGGAGTATAAATGTAGATGTAGATATATAATAATCCAGTAAATAAATATCACTGTCCAAAGCATGATTTATGTTTTGCACATGGGAAACAAATTGTGACACACAAATCATGTTTATTATTCTCCTCAACTGTAAAGCAGATGGTTTTATTCCAGCCTTTTTCCTTATTTTTGAAAACACATTTTCTAAGGCATTCTGGGGAAGTCGTCCAGGTACAAGGAATTCATATCCCATACTCAATAGTTCCTTTTCCAGATTAATAGCACTGATTGTTGATAATATGACACCTGTTTTCACAGGCTTCCAACCTTTGCCGAATTCCATGTCCTGGAAGATATTCACAACACTTTCAAGCAACTCAAACTTCCTCTCGTTATTCCTTAGAGTATTGGACCTTTTACGGTACCTGGCAGACATTATGTCAAACCATTCATTCATCACTTGTATCCACCATGCAGTGGTTAGAGCATCCTTGTGCATTTTTCTGAGACATACTGCTTTTTCCAAAACTGCAGCAGTTTTCGACAGAAAACAACTGAACTGCAGTTGTAACATTGATTTTGGTACAATGTGAAGGAAACGAATGTTCCTCGTCTATGTAGTGCAGAGACCTTAATCCATCCTTTGAACTGTTTTCTATTTCACATAATTCTTTCATAAACGATGATGGAACAATTTTGGATGGCAAATCATGTTCTTTACAAATATCTTCTGGTAAAGTTAGGACATGAGATGTGAAAGAAGAACGAATATTCTTTAATAAATGTGGTGGATCTGAAAGAACATGTATTGTTTCCTTATCATCTGCTGTGAAAGAAGTATTTTTGTCCCTTCTATTAACGTTCACACCTAAAGCATTGCACAATTCCTTGTAGATGTCCGCATCTGAGACTACTGTTTTAACTTTTAACCCTACAGCTGTAGCAGCCTGGACAGTGGACAATACACGTCTTTATATCTGACCCATTAGTAGATGTACCAGTTATTTTGTAGGCCACAATCTGCTTCCATGGCGTTTTTAATCCTCAGAGAAGAACACCTGTGTAATGGTTTCCTGTTACTTCTTTAGCATCTAATGTTACATTTCCTACAAACTTCTTGCTTATGTTATCAAAATCCTTTGTACCACTAATTTCCATCTCATCAATGCTCATACAGCACATTCTACTATTTTCATCCACTGCTTCAACTTAGTTTTGCAGAAGTGTCATCAGTGAATTAATAACACCAAAATCTACCTTTATACCCTAAATTCTCCCATTCAGAGTGCTGCATGATGATGGATATTTAGTGTCTCTCAAATAATTATATCCTGTCTTCCCCAACTGGAAACCTCATTTGAGTCCTTTTGTAATACCTGCATCAGACCACTGTTTAATAGCATTTGCATTTTTTCTTGTATTGGAAATTTGTTCCTCTGAGAGAAATGAGAGGCTTCCCTTGTCTTCTTCCACTTCTTTTTTAACTTTTGATGCTCTGCCTCCAATTCTGCTACTATTCGCTTTAATGCAGCCACTGATTCTGTTTCTGCAGCCTAGAAATACAAAAGAAAATGCATACATACAAAAAAATTGTATCACAATATCAAACGAAACATCACTTTATAATAATACTATTACACATGTTATACTGAAATAGTAACTAAGCGATGTTGAAATATACAAGAATGTTACAAATCACTTGAACACTTCAATAAAAATATATTTTTGCCTAAAACATACTTCATTCACGTCCAATCAATTTAGGTTATAACTACACCTGTATTTAACACTGCATTATAATTTTTTAACATTTTAATCTGTTAAAAATTGTTACATCACTATTTTGCAATTCTTTCTTTTCAAATTTACTATATGTGGTCACTACCTAAGGAGCAAATTTTAGTAAAGTGGAATGTATATATCAATTTATTTCAGTTGTGAAGATGAGACAAGAACATACAGCTGTTTCTTCATTTGAAGGCAGTATTGCAGTAATGTTAATAGATTGCTTCACACTGCAAGCATCTGGAATATTTTGGGTTTGACTGCGAGCTCAAGTCTGCCCTCCGCAGCTGGAGCTAGCAGTCATGTGTGTGAGCTGGGTGAATGTGTGTGCGTGTGTTTTCTATGCTGGACAAAGGCCTTATGGCCTAAAGCTAGCATGCAAATAGTCTTTTGTATATGTCTGTCACAGCTCAACATCTCATACATTTATCTAGCAAACTGTCATTCCTATATATTGCACACTACATTTTGCTTAGAAGAAGTGGGACTCATTGTTGTGGGTAAATGACATGTCAAAAAAATACAATGTCTTATAAAGAAAAATGTATTATTTTTCATTTTGTTTTTCAAAAGTAGAGTGTCATGAAGACATTTTTGAAAGTCTTTGTAAGCAGAGTACTTTTAGACAGGTTTTCATGCACAAATGATACTTTGTACAGTCACCAATCACACAGCAATTCCCATCACCAGAAACACACACACAAAACCAGAGTATTCATGAGTATATTAATGAATTACATTAATTTTATCTGTGAAAAGAACAATAAGTAAGGAAATGTATTATGAACTAATTTTGTTGAATCAAAGAAAAGCTATCTTGTGGTGGGGTAATACCATCATGAATTTTCAAAGGAGGAGTGCAAAAAATGAAAAAATAGCCATTTAGGAACACTCACAAAAGAAACCAGCTTTATCCTATTTCCCCAACCATACACATTTAAAAACATTATTTGGTTCAAACAATAAATTGTTGTTGATCTTCTTGTGTATGTATGTAAGTTTGGTACTAAGAATATTTTGTTAAACGTTTTGCAACACAAAATCAGTAAAAGTTACGTATTGGAACCCTATTGGATTTTTCAAAATGGTGCAGATGTAAAGGTTATTCTTACAAACCAGCCAGTTGTGCTACCACTGCCTTCATGTGGCTTTCACATTCGCTGGCTTTGCCATCTCACAATCAAACTGTTGCCTCCAAACCTAACCTAAATCTCAGGCTGCACTACAGATCAGTCAGTTACCACAACATGGATTTGAAGGGGTCCAATATCAGATTTTAGCCAAAATGTCTGACTATCGTACCTATTGCACCTGCTTGTTATTATTATCATACATAATCTTAAACAGCAGAAATAACACCTGTTCATTATATTCACACAGGTTTCCTTCATTCAGAATTTAAATTGATTATTGACTGTTTCATGTCTTTGGTTTTAACTGTTGTTGCATATTTATTCATCATATTAGATCACTTTTTATCCCTAGTTATACATTTATCTAGCAAATTTTATACATTTATCTAGCGACAAAAAGTGATCTAATATGATGAATAAATATGCAATAACAGTTAAAACCCAAGACATGAAACACACAATAATCAAAATTTAACTTCTGTATGAAGTGAATCTCTGTGAATATAATGATCAGGTGTTATTTGTGCGTTTTAATTTAGGTATAATAATAATAATAATGGTAATAAGCAGGTGCAATAGGTATAATAGTCAAATTTTGTGTTTCAAAATGTTTAACTGCTTATTCATTTATCTTGATTAAAGGAGAGATTGATTTATAGGACACATTTTGAGACATCAAGGGATCACCAATTTAGTATTGGAGGGAAGTGTGGGGATAAAAACTATAGTGGGAGACCAAGAGATGAGTAGAGTAGGCAGGTTCAAAAGGATGTAGGTTGCAGTAGTTATTCTGAGATGAAGAGGCTTGCACAGGATAGAGTGGCGTAGAGAGCTGCATCAAACCAGTGTACAGACTGACGACCACAACAACAACAACAACAACAACAACATACATTTACCAAAGTAAAAAATTACAAGTATTTATGAGAATGAAGTTTATATGAGTGACTGGATGAGGGTCACATTTGAATGGAGTTGGATATGGAAAAATACATTAAATTTTTTTCTTCCACTACTTAAATACAGAGTAATTAAATATCCTGAATAATGATAAAAAGAAAACATGCACAATACAACTGCACTTACTTTAGATGTTGATGCTGTTGAAGTTCTGTTCAAAAGTATCCCTGGTTTTGGCAAGCCAATTCCTTTCTTACGCTTATTGGACAGATTTTGCGGAGGATTAAGGACATCAAAAACTGTTGAAACTGCTGTTAATTTTAGTCTTTTCCAGCCATATTGTCTGTGAGGCTCAAACTGAGACTCTTCAATGTGTGCCTGTAATTTGTTGTTTGTTGAATTTTTCTTTAATTCTTGTAACTAAGAACTATAAATAAAATTTTACTGTTGTTTTTATCGTGATAAAAAACTCTTAGAGAGAGGATAACTGAAATACTTAAGCTAAACACAGAAATTAACAACTCTGAAGACACTGCACTAAAGACTGCTTATGCATACATAATTAACACAAGAAAATGTGGAAGTATACAAAGGAACAATCTCACAAGAAAATCAAAACACAAGTTTGACACTTATCAGTGCTTTCAAACTCTATTTAAGTAATTTGTTTTTGTGTATGTGCATGTGCATGTGTCTGTGTGTGTGTGTGTGTGTGTGTGTGTGTGTGTGTGTGTGTGTGTGTGTGTGTGTGTCTGTGTGTAAAAAAATTATATAGGTCAGCATTTACAAGTAATATAAATCAAGTATATAAATAAAGATTTTGACCAGCTGATTCTGCTAAACTTTCAGTACTATGTTTCAAACTGAAATATATGACTAGACAAGTTCTGGTACATACATTGTTGTAGGATGAGCTCAATACCACACAGCTGAGTATTTTCTGAGCTCATTTATTTTCCTCTCATAGTGATGTAAACTTGTGTATGTTTCTGTATATTAGCTTTTCTTGAATGATATGAGGTACTTATTTCAGGCAATACCAAATGCCCATCTCAAGATAGACCACTACATACTACAGGCCTACTAACCCTACAGACACAGCAACAAACATTACTGCAGAGGCACTGTCATTATCGAAGTTCGTCATTGTGACTTCCGGGGGGCGATCTGATATCGATGACATTATTGAAATACAAGCCTAGGTCACTTAAAACTGTTTAGATGACCGGTTTCAGCCGAATTAAACTGAGTATAGCTTTTGACGTGACCTAGGCACTATCAACCCAAGGGCTTAATGTTTTACATTATGTGTTCCTATTGTGAAACGCCAGTGGTGGAACTGGCGAGCTTTCTCAACTTTAAAAATAGCAGGTAGTTCTGAAGTATTATGATTACTATTGTGATACAGATCCGATGAAGGCTTAATTCTGCAAAAAACGGTCATCTAAATAAAAGTCTTAAGCGATTGTGGCTTGTATTTGATTAATGACTGTCAATATACTACAAGACGCACATACTATACTCTAAATACTTATGTTAAGAAAAGTTTTTCTGTGTTATGATGTTTTGGGGATGCTAACTCCCCACATGCAGAATTTCTGTTAAGAGGCAGTACTTTCAAAATAGCTAAACAGAAACATACATTCAAATATCACATACGATTTTTACTATTAAATATTGCTTCAGGTCATAATAAATATTATTTACTTGCAATACATAACTTGCGCTCCATCTGGGTTCCCAGTTTTCGCGACACCAGTTAACAGTCCATTTTTTTCTTCTCTCTGAATCTTCTGGGAAACGAACGATTCTAAATCCACTTCTAGAATGGTTAAAAGAGTTTATGGCAGCACAACAATCCATAATTTCCATCCTAAAGTGCCGTGACGCAAATCCTATAGCACCGAAGAACATTTACATTTCAGAGCTCTGGGAAACAAAAAGGTTGAATGCGCCAGCTTGTACTTACAGGAGCCTTAGTCTACCCCACTATGTTACAAAAACAACTACAAGGTATTTTACAAAGTTATACTAATCCATTCACACCTTGTTTTATGAATCACTGGCGACACAGTACCAGACATGCTCTGGGGGATGTTTACTTTCCACAAAGTGTGTTAACGCTACATGGAATAGAAGTATGTGTTATTAATAGTAGAAAAGCAAGAAACACATATTCATAGAATCTACCTAAATCTCTGCAAACTGTTCCACACTGTTTGAGAGGAAATTGATTCTTAGTAATCCAGTATGGTCAGTGGATTGTCTCAGTATAGCTGACTCTACAAGTGCCAGGATTTCCTGAATGGAAGGTGTTTGTGTAGTGTACCAGTAACACAGTTAATGGTCAGAGAAGTGCAGTAACTTTCTGGTCAGTCATTAATTCACCTCCAAGTGACTATAACACAGTAACACAGCTTTACAATTTACTGCCAATAATAGACAATAGAGAGATGCTACATTTACCAATCCAATCCTTTTCCATCCAACACTATATAGGTCACTGACAACATGACACAAATGAAATACTTCTCAGCCGTTGTTTATAGCAAACATATTTCACATAACACTCACTTAACAACTGCAAATAAGTACTCAATAAACTGCAAGTAACACCGCTACACACTGTTCAGCCAGAACATTATGATCACATTCTATCGATATAAACCTGTCAAGGTGATAGCAGTGTCATCTGGTGAGGAATGACTGCTAGTTGGACACATGTACGTTGCATGTAGTATCAGTGTGCATGCTGTCTGTGTGTAGACTGTGGAAGGCATGCGATCTATCTGAGTTTGACAGAGGGCAAATTGTGATGGCCTAGAAGCTCAGCACAAGCATTTCAGAAACTGCACTATTTGCCAGCTGCTCAAGGAGTTCTGTGGTGAGTGTCGTCAACCCATGGTGAAACCACAGTGAAACCACATACATATGTCATGGGATTGGGCAGCCACTCCACATAACAAATATTAGATGTTTTAAGGTTGGCAGACTGGTAAAACAGGACAGGTGGCAAACTGTGGTAGAACTAACATCAGACTTTAATGCTGGGCAGAGTACAATTGTGCACTGAGCACTGGGCTTCTGCAGCTGATGACCCATGCATGTGCCAATGTTAACATCATGCCAGCAGCAGTTATGACTGAAATGGGCACATAACCGTCAGTACTGGATGCTGCCACAGTGTCAGTACTGTAGGGTCTGATGAACCTTCATACCTTCTTCATCATGCTGATGGAAGGGCTTGAATCCATCGTCGTATAGGGTAACAGCCCCTTGACAGCTGTACTGTGGGACAGAGACAGGCTGGCAGCAGCTCCATTATACTCTGGGGAACACTCACATGGGTCCAATGGAGCTCGTGCAAGGCACCATGACAGCCAAGTATTATTGTACAATGGTTGCAGACCATGTACTCCCCTTCATGACCATCAAGTTTCTAGATGCCAGTGGCATTTTTCACTGAGATAATGAGCCATGTCACAAGTGTAGGGGTGTGATGGTGTGGTTTGAGGAACACAGTGGAGAGTTCCAGTTGATGTACTGGCTCCCCAACTCACCAGTTGTGCACCCGATCGAACAAATCTGGGATGTGATTGAACATTGTGTCAGAGTTCATTGCCAGTCTCCCCAGAATTTACCAAAATTAGGTGACATGCATGTACAGAGGCAGTGCCAACTCCCTCCAGTGACCTACCGAGGCCTTATTACTTCCATGACCTGATCCGTCGAAGTTGTTATCCATGCTAATGGTGGACATGCTGGCTATTGGGTAGGTGATCATAATTTTCTGGCTGATCAGTGTATAAACATGAGTTCAGTCAATTCGACCACTTACATAAGAAAGCTGGACAGGATATGGTGGGAATGAATAGACTGTTTAAAATAAAAAAATAATGTGAGAAGTTCCCTTTCCCAGAAGACAACTAAAACTGCTCTACAGAATGACTAAGAATCAAATTTCCCTCCAGTAGTGTAGAAAAGTGAGGGGAGATTTACATAGATTCAGTCATTATGTATTTCTTAATCTTATTAGTTATTCATATCTGTATTCTGTGTTGCATCAAAGCACTTTGTATAAAATAATGTCCCCATCGGTGTGTCTATCCAGTGTGATACATGTGATTCATAAGACAAGCTGTGAAAGAGTTGGTATAACTTTGTGTAACACCCTATAGTTGCTTCTTTTAACATAGTAGGGTAGAGAGTGGGGACTCACCTAATCACTCTTTAGCTTGGAGATCTAAGAGCGAGAGAAGTGTGAGTCTGCAATCTGTTAACCTATGCTCTCTCATCTATCCTCCACCACTCATTCCCCTCCAGCATGTCATACCCCAATATTCAATTTATCACTTAATATGGATCTACTGTACTGAGATGAGGTGCACACATTTACTATTTGTCCTTAACCCGTTTCATTTAACAAAAAAACATTAATTTTATACACAGTCTGTCAATCTACCATCCACACTGCATCTACCCTCCGCCATCCACTCCCCTCCAGAATGTCATACCACCAAAAACCCAATTTATTGCTTAATACGGCTCTCCTCTACTCAGATGAGCTAATACATTTACCATTTGTCCTTTACTCATTTAATTTAACAATAAACATTAATCTTATACTATTCAAACACTGTTTTAACACTACAATTTCTCCTACCCCTGCAAAGCAGAAACTAACACTCCTAAGGAAAAAATGAATATAATCTTATTTATAGGAAAATTAATGTTGTTCAATTTTGTACTGGGAAACATTTTCGCTAGAAGCTGTTGTTTTTGACTTATTGAAGTAAAACTGTAAAAACTGACCTTTCAATGCCCCCTCCCCCATCCCTGCATTGACACCTCATGGTTAGGATTTTTAATGTGTAGTTCAGGGCCTTTTCTCCTACCATTATACAAAAATTTATGAGTAGACGAATCTTTTAATGTACTTGAGCTTTTTTGGTCTTTGTTAACTGGGCTGTTGTAGGATTGGTTAGTGATGAGTATAAGAGAAAGTTGTGTTACATGACGATGATGCAGGTGGAGCATCTAAGAGCGATACAGAAATAAACCTAGAGGACAAAAGCGAAGTTGAATATGTTGGATGTTGTGGGCAGGGAATTGCACCAGTTAATACCACTGTCTTAAAACTACAAGAAATAACAAATAATAGTGCGAATTTTTACTGAGAGTTTTTTGTTGGTGCCAGAAATTCATCATTTATGCCAGTGTTGCCAGTAATTATAAATCAGAAGAACCTATACAGAGTACTTCAAGTTGGATAGGTGTTCAGGGGTTTAATTATGCACACTCTTCTCTATTGGAATAACAGAGAAGGGATGGTGGTCATGAAACCTGGGGCTCGTGAGAATGTCATTTACAGTGCATGAAAACACGTTGAAAATACACTGCCAAAAAAACTAAAGGATTACTTTTTTGAAACCCCAACATTTTCCTCCACTGCAACACAAGTTCGAATATCCCTAAAAGGTGCCTACAACCATTCTATGTAATGGGGCAAAAGCATAGCGCCCTGTGACACCGCCCTCAGGCTCAGCACACTTCAAACATCAAGGGTCGACACATGCAAGGAAAATACTTTGGCTCAGAAGTTCATGTGAGATATAAGGTGGGTTAATGATAGTAGCAGGGTAATGGTGGCACGAGAACATTTTGTTTGCGCAGGTTGCATACAGTCAGGAGAAAGCATATATTCAGGGGGCAAGCATACGTTCAGAGGCCAAGCTATTGTTATGCTAATTGATTTATGGCACCCTGTGGGTTGATTTATAATGCCCTGGGGATAATCTGTCCTTCTGAGAAACACCCCCTCCATTCCCCTCCCCTCTTGCTCCTCCACCCTTCTTGGAAATCCCCTCGCTGATGATAGCACACTTTTGACATCAAATTAATTGATTGCTGAATCAGTCACTTACTCCCTCTTCTTATGCGAAATTCTACAGCACTTATCTCTTGTGTAGGTCAGGAGTTTAAACAGGAGACCAGGATGCTACATGCAGTCATAGGCCTTTTCGTGGTCTATAAATGCAAAAATGGCGAAGTGACAAGAGTTAAGTTGGAGGGAGAGGAGATGGGTGACGCATAGGAGTTGGTCATTGGCAGAGAAGGAAAGTTGAAAGCCACATTAGGTGTTGGGGAGGAGGTGGTGTTGATGGAGGTGGCGATGAATCTGCCCAGTAGGGATGGATTCTAAGAGTTTGCTGAACACCGAGGTGAGACATATAGGGTGACAGGAAGAGGCATCAGATTGAGGCTTGTGAGGTTTGGGGAACATCAGGATATGGGAGGTTTTCCACAGGTCGGGGTAGAAGCTGGTGGCAAGGATTACATTGTAGAGATCGGTAAGGACTGCAAGGAGGGAGGGAGGGAGGGCAGTGTTTGAGGTGGCAGTAGGTAATGTGGTCATGGCCATGGGCAGTAATGCATTTAGTGCGGAGTATGAGGATGATGTCCTTTGTAGTGATGAGAGTGTTAAGTTCTGATGGTGATGTGTGGCCCAAGTACTGGAAGCTTGGAGCAAAGGGAGAAGTGTTCAATGAATCTGGTAAAAGGGAATAATCAAATTGGGGATCATCTGGAATGGAAAAGACTTCGTATAGGTGGGAGGCAAAGTCAGTCAAGTTAGGTTGTCATGAAAGGGAGGCTTATCATGGGGGAGAGGGTATTGCAGGGTAGGATGGTTTCCAGTAAGGTGTTGGAAAGCAGGCAAAACTTAGAAGAGTTTATTGGGAGTGTGGCATTGAGTTGTGTGCATGTCTATCACCAGGTATGGCATTTCGTTGCAGTAAACATATTGCGGATGTGTCATTGTAACTGCTGGTGGCGAGGGAGTGCATCCCGCTCATGAGTGTGGAGGAAGAATCAGTACTCAATGGGATCATGCCCTGTGGGGGCAGGGCTGGGCAGTGAGGGTGGATGGCTTTGGCAGGAATATGGGTGGGTATGGCGTCAGTCAAGGTCTGGTGGAGGTAGGTAGTGGTACGGGAGATTTCATTGGGAGATTGGCTGGTAAGGTTGTGGCATTCGACCTGGGTGTGTATGGAGTCCCAATAGGCATCCCAGTTGGCATGGGAGTATTCATGGAAACCTTTAGGGGGAACATCAGGTCGAGGGACAGGGCAGGGATGGCGAGCATCAGAGACAGTGAGGAGGTTGGGGGCGTCGTTGCTGCCAATGAGGTCAAGGACTTCTGCAGCGATGCTCCCAAAGAGGTTGGGAGTGATTAGGATTATGTTAGGAGTGGTGTTGGATTCGGGGTGGGTGTGTTGGGGGAGGGGAACCGTCTCCTTGGAGGGTGGTGATAAATTGATGCCACTGCTGGAGGTCGGCAGGAGCATGGCTGTTGATATTGAGGTCTGCGGCAACAAGTAACTGGAGAAGTTGCGATCAGTATGGGCCAGAAAATTATACGGCATGGGGGTGCGAGGGTAGATGTAGATGGTGGCACATGTGACAGGAAGGGTGGTAAAGAAGAGGCTGAGGGTGAGATTATTGAGGAGAAGTTGGAGCAGAAAAGGGAAGTGTTTAAGGTGGCTGATGGCAACCCCATCATGCATTAGGGGGTACGAATTATCAGTGCAGCGGAGGGTGTAAGAGGCTGTGGAAATGGAGAGACCGGGTTGGAGGAAAGTTTCATTTAGTATGAAGGCATACACGCACTATTGATTGAGGGTGTGCAGGAAGAGGTGTTTGTGGGTTGGCGGGGAGTGTATACTATGGTAAAGGATACTATAATGTTGCCATGCCATGATAGGAGAGATTTAGTTGCGGTTGGTGAGTGGGATGAAGGTGAGGTGGGCTTGATTGTGGGAGTAGGTGGCATAGGTGGTGAAGTGAAAGACAGAACGGGCAGTGAGGGTGATTTGGGAAATGGTGTGGGAGCGTTGGAATGGGTGGATGTTTTGTAGCACAATGGTGAAGAAACGGATGATGTCCTCTGCAGTAGGATGAAGGTGGAGGGAGTTGTTTGGGTGGATGGGATCATCTACTGGACAGACAGGGATGATGAGCTCTGGGGTGACATGAGGAGGCTTTGTTTTGCATTTATACAGATGGGACCAAGTCAGAGTTTGCTCTTTGTTTTTGTTTTCAAATACTTCCTCTGTGGCAAAAAAATGATGAGCTGGCGAACCTTTGTTGCTATATGTTAAACAAACATATTGTATTCGACAGTAACCCAAAAGAAGTGTTAGTTACTACACATACTGAATGAAATGAATACTACTGTGAGATCGCCTGCATTGGATCATACAGACATAAGTCCATATCTAGATGCATATCAAACATCTAGCTCGGCTACTATAGCAAAGGAATTTTGTCTATCCCCAGATACATTTCATATTCCAGCCAGTACAATGGCTGCTCCCAAGTTTTGGCTGGAATGATCTGCAGTGTAAATAAAAAGGAATTGAAGTATAAGCCTTCTGTGGTTGACTAATAATGTTACTGGAGTTCTGAGTCGTTGTGTCTAAAGACAGCTAACTCTGTTCATCTGTGTTGAGCCCTCGTGTGAACAAACATATGCTCTACCACCGGTCGTTGGCTGCATTGCTCGAGCATCTAGTGTTCTAACACCACTGGAAGTAGGCCTTCTTATCTTTAAGGTATTTTGTTGTTACAACATGAGTGAATCTGTGACACACGTTAGAATATCGAAAACCAAGCTTCGTTCCTAATGACTATGCTAAAGGTTTAACTCATGCCGTCCTTGTTTCAAATCTCAATAAAGTCGATTTCGCTGAGTCTACCTAGTAGTGCTCTATGGACATATATTTTGTATATTCATGTCTGAAAGTAGAAAAACTTGCAGAAAGGTAGTATTACCGGGAACCAGGTGGGGTAGGCAGCTTTAGAAGTCCTGCCAGGGGACCAGGATCACCTGTGTTGGTCCCACGGAGGATTGCTTAAGGTGGCTTCCAGAGCACAGGTGTAGATGAAAACGAGACAAGAGATTAATTTACAGCTGGTGTTCACACATATTTTGTTGAAAATAATGTCTCACATAAGTATGTGCTTCACATGCATTAGTCATTCAAGTCATTGCAGGCGCTACAGTCTGGAGCTGAGCGACCGCTACGGTCACAGGTTCGAATCCTGCCTCGGGCGTGGATGTGTGTGATGTCCTTAGGTTAGTTAGGTTTAATTAGTTCTAAGTTCTAGGCGACTGATGACCTCAGAATTTAAGTTGCATAGTGCTCAGAGCCATTTGAACCATTTGAACCAAGTCATTGCACTGTCTGGAATATTTATTTTGGACTTGTGGTTCTTGATCTCACAAGGAGATCCCCCAGCAATACGACTTTTGTAATTTTTTTCTTCTTATCGTATGTGAAGTTCAGAACTGTAATATTGTTATCCTAAAGCAGAGCGAGGTATGTACCAAAAACTCTCGAGAAAATCGATTTTCCAGTTTTTCAAGGAACTTCAGCTTATTTAATTTTCTAAAATACAGGCAACTTATTAGGACAGCCAGCAAGGTTGACTCAGTAGTCTTGGAGAACTGAAATCGGATAATCTAAGGATCTTGCTATGGTCTCTTTTTTTCTTCATTTTATTTTTTCGTTACTTTCGAAGCTTACATAAATATAAAATTCGTCAAATCTGTGCTAATTTAAACGTATCTCACGATTATTTTTATGGAAAGTGCACATCTTCTTGTTTGTAATTACATATCGCACAAAAAATTCCAATATTCATTGCAAATATAAATTCTTAATTATCAGTATTTTAGAACAAATTGTTAACAAAACTATTTAAAATATAGACATTTATACCTTTATTAAGAATAATTTATAAAATGTTGATAAGTTATATTTGCAATTAAAACTGGAATTTTGCATGCAGTGTCTAATTAGAAACGTGAACACCTGCAATTCATTAAAATAATGATTAGATGTATGTTAATTAGCATTTCGTGAAATTTATATTTAAATGATTTACATATTCGTATCTGAAGAAAAACATGAAATGAAAAAAAAGGCATAGAAAGATTCGATCCAGCAATCCACTGATTACTATCCGATCCCCGTTCTCCAAAGCTAGTGAGTAACCTACGCTGCATTTTTTTCTGCTCGTTCTGTCTATCAGTTTTTTTGTTATTATTCGTCATTAGGTCTGTGCGGATGTCACATGATGTATCATTAAATTCATCGTCGAAAATTTCACTCAGTTTTTCCTTTTTATTTTATTTTCTTTAAATCTATTATTACAGAGTGTGGCCAGCCACTTGCCCAAACACGCTGAGCTACCATGTCAACTCCTGTCGTGAAAAATTGACTTCATTTTCTGGAATCAAAGTTCCTCAAGATTCTTGGAAAACCTCAAAGTAGGTGTTCTCGAGAATTTTCGATAGTTGCATGGAACTATTACAGGTTATTGATATTTGAGTTCTGAAATTCACATACCATA
Organism: Schistocerca americana; assembly: GCF_021461395.2. Classification (NCBI taxonomy): domain Eukaryota; kingdom Metazoa; phylum Arthropoda; class Insecta; order Orthoptera; family Acrididae; genus Schistocerca; species Schistocerca americana. The sequence goes on from NW_025725942.1 coordinate 236,952, forward strand.
AGTATAACAAAACTAAAACTGAAAGACGATTGGTGGGTGGCCTCCCTTACTTAGTTTAGAAGCCTCTGCCTTCTGTATAGTTTTGAGGCACAAGAGAAATTACGGGACGATTTTTTGCACGCGTTCTATTTAGTGACGAAGCGTCATTCACCAACAGCGGTAATGTAAACCGGCATAATATGCACTATTGGGCAACGGAATATCCACGATGGCTGCGACAAGTGGAACATCAGCGACCTTCGCGGGTTAATGTATGGTGTGGCATTATGGGAGGAAGGATAATTGGCCCCTATTTTATCGATAGCAATCTAAATGGTGCAATGTATGCTGATTTCCTACGTAATGCTCTACCGATGTTACTACAAGATGTTTCCTTGCATGACAGAATGGCGATGTACTTCCAACATGATGGATGTCCGGCACATGCGGTTGAAGCGGTATTGAATAGCATATTTCATGACAGATGGATTGGTCGTTGAAGCATGTTCACCGGATCTGACGTCCCCAGATTTCTTTCTGTGGGGAAATTTGAAGGATATTTGCTATCGTGATCCATCGACAACGCCTGACAACTTGTGTCAGCGCATTGCTAATGCATGTGCCAACATTACGGAAGGAGAACTACTCGCTGTTGAGAGGAATGTCATTACACGTATTGCCACATGCACTGAGGTTGACGGACATCGTTTTGAGCATTTATTGCAGTAATGTGGTATTTATAGGTAATCACGCTGTAACAGCATGCGTTCTCAGAAACGAGAAGTTCACGGAGGTAAATGTATGACATTGGAACCACCGAAATAAGATGTTCAAACGTACCTGCGTTCTGTATTCTAATTTAAAAAACCTACCTGTTAGCAACTGTTCGTCTAAAATTGGGAGCCATGTGTTTGTGACTATTACAGCGCCATCTATCACAAAGCGAAAAAAGTGGTCCAACTAAAACATTCAGTTTTCTTTATGTACTACAAATATGTAATAAAAAATGGGGTTCCTATTGAAAAAAACGCAGTTGATATCCCGTTTGATCTATGGCAGCGCTATCTAGCAGGCCAACCATAGCGCCATCTGGTTTCCCCCTTCAAGCTAGACAAGTTTCGTTCTTTGTAGTTTTTTCGTTTGACGCTTATTTCGTGAGATACTTGGCCCGGTCACGATCAATGGACCACCCTGTATATAAGAGGAAATGTAAGACACGTTATTTGGTCTTAAGTGTGCCAAAGTGCAGTGCCACGCCTTTTCACACAGCAGTCTTCAATCGCACGTCACTCTATTTCGCTTTATGCAGTTCAAACGTGTATATTTTTTAATGGTAGTCATCAAACCTACATTCAGGACAGTGGGAATTAAAATTTCCTGTGGTACTTTTCTTAAAAAAGAAAGAGAAAAAAAGCTCGGAGTAAATACTGGATGGGATTATTTGTGAGCGGGAGAGTAAGAACTCTTCAGAACATTTGGTACTCTTTATTGCCTATTAGCTAATAACTTTCTATTTTGTGTGACATAAAGTTAAATATAGGAAACATGAAATCAGCAAAGACGAGAGACAAGCAAGACGTTACACATTTCTTCAGTCCTTAGGTCCCAGCATTATTTTCTCTATAATCTTGCTACAGCTTTAAACGGGGTCCTTTCCTTTCTGCGAAAGGATTTATTACCTCATCAAAGATTGTCAAATGTTTTGCTACATGAAAAATTAAAATGTCATTGCCTAACGTTGAAATAGCTGTTAATGCCAATAGTACCCAAGAGCGGTGCGGTTTCACGATGTGTTTACGTCTGTTTTGTCACTGCTAGATGAAATGAAATAGGCCTTTCTGATACTGTAGCAATAGTAAAAGCGCCAAACAAGCGAGGCTGTTTTGGCACAAACGGTCATTTCTATATGCGTCATTTTCGTAAATAACACCCCAAAATGTAATTCACGAGGTACCAATAACGAATTCCTATTAGGCCTATTACAAGCAAAAAGATTTATGTTAGGAAATAGTTTCACATTTCATTCATATGCTCCAGTTTTTCAAGCATGAGATCGATAAGTAGTGGTAGTACGAAATTTTTATTCAAATTTGGAATCGTCATATTCTTACATACGATTTATGTGACGTCCCCGTTTCTTCTTCTTCCTCGTTCTAACAAATAATTTCGTCATCAGTAATGCTGTAACTATTCCTGCCATTGTCAAAACGTACTCTCCGGTTAACTTTACTAACCCTACCACATCACCAATTTAGTTATCCCGCATTTATTCTCCGGTTAGACGTTATTACGTGTTCGTACAACGCGTTTTTCGGGTCATTCCGAGAGTAGAGCTAAGGCTTAAGTGATTGCCAACCGGGGACTGTGAAACTCGCTCTTAGTAGTATAGCAATCTGGCACAAATTTTTTGTCGAAATATGTAATCTTCCTTGCTTGTTATTCCTATAAGTCGTTTATTTCCACTCTGGAGATCTGAATCTACGGATTTCGCTAATAATTATAACAACGATTATCATTCGCACACCCAATCAACCACATAAACAAACAGCGATTGGTGTTCACCCGTTCAAATTTATTCGGCTCAGCTTGTGTAGCCCCGTCCCCTTTACTCTGCTGGAAAGTTTTTTATTTTTTGATACGACAGGAATTCCACTGGGAGAGTCATCACGCACACCATGCACGCACTCAAAAATAAATCGACTTTGAATGTATTTTTTTCTCCAAGAATATGAATTTAGCTTCCCCTGAAATTGCCACTGCCGTACGGGCTTTATACCCCTGTTTGCATATTTGCATGCCACCCCCCCCCCCCCCCCCCTCTCCCGCCGCAGATCCAGCAGTACACTGCGGCAGGAGCTCACGTATCGTGTAGATGTAGAACAGATAGCGGCTCTAAACATTAAAATACTTGTGCAGTGTTTATTGCCAGCACACCTACCTATTATTTGTAGAACAGCCGTGCTAGTGGACGATGAATGTTGCAACCACAGAAGAAAAAATTGAAATGATCATGATTTATGGACAGTGTAGGAGAAATGTTGAGGCTCCTGCTGCCTTGTGCGCCGTGCGTTTTCCAGAGAAAGTACACTCTCTTTCTTTCTTTGATAAGGTTATGACACCTTTATGTCTGATGCCAGCTGACAGACTGGCAAAAGGAAACGAAGCAAACGTGTTACATGAGAATCTAATGAAATAGCTGTACTAGCAGCAGCGCACGACAACCCACGGATAATCGCTTGGTAATTACACCACGATTCTGTTGTCTATAGGAAGTATTGTCACGATACTGGATTGTTATAAGTAGCATCCATACCACGTGTCACTACATCAAGAACTTAATGGCTCCAAGTTCCATAACCGGGTAGTGTTTTGTGAATGGGCATGTCAACAAATATGAGACCCACATTCTTTCCCAAGGTGCTGTTTTTCGTTGAGTCCACATTCACGAACCATGGTAGCTTTATCCACCATAACATGCATTACTTGAGTGTAGACAATCTCCACCAACTTGATTGTCAGTGTCCTTGGTCGGCTAATGTATGGTGTGGCATCAAGGGGAAAAAACTCGTTGGTCCGTATTTTATCAATGACACGTTGAATGGACACAAATATCGCATTTTCTGGAACAGGAACTACTGGTAGTACTTCATGATGTTGCCTTGAACGTTTAACAGCGTACGTGATTTCGGTATGATGGTTGCCAGCACATTACACAACTGAAGCACCAGTGGTATGAGACCGTGTTTACGCTGGCTTGTGTATTGGTGGAGGTGGACCTATTAACTGACTCGCAAGGTCGACGGATTTGGGGATATTTAAAAGATATGTGTACCAGTAAGTGCCAACTTGCAATGAAGCCATGGTCGACCACATCCGAAACGCCTGTGCTGACATTACCGCAGATATGCTTATATCCTGTGTACGGTCATTTGAAAAGCGGTTCACTAATTGTTTGAAATTGGCGGTACTATGTTTGAACACTAACCCTAATTGGAAAAACAGGGAAGCTTCAGACAAAACGGATGTAGATTTTGCAGTAGAATCGTCACCTGCAATAAAAAATGGGGGTACCCATAGATGATTTCAAAGTTGCTTCCAGCCATCTGCACACAAGGTGGTGTGGCAGGTCGAGTGTGCTATCACTGGATGTCCTGCTCCAAAACAAACAAATTGGAATTATAACTTTTTTGATCCAATGTGTAATTTTAGAGATATTTCAATGTCTTCAGTTACAAAAACATCCTGTATGTAAGTAATGCAGCTGAGTCTGAAAATGGTCCCGGTGGAGGTTCGAGTCCTCCCTTGGGCATGGGTGTGTGTGTTTGTCCTTAGGATAATTTAGGTTAAGTAGTGTGTAAGCTTAGGGACTGATGACCTTAGCAGTTAAGTCCCATAAGACTTCAAACACATTTGAACATTTTTTGAGTCTGAAAAACAGTCCTGTAATGTTCGGATACAACATTAGTAGTGTACTGCCTGAGAATGTCACATCAATTACATATCTTGGGGTAACGTTCCAAAGCGTTATGAAATGAAAAAGAGCATGTGAGGATTGTAGTACGGAAGGCGAATGATGGACTTCGGTTTATTGGGGGAGTTTTAGTGAAGTGTGGTTCATCTGTAAAGGAGACCGCATGTAGGACGCCAGTGCGACCTGTTCTTGAGTACTGCTAGAATGTTTTGGTGGTGGACCAGGTTGGATTAAAGTACGACTTCAAAGAAATTTAGGGGTCGGCTGCTAGATGTTTCAGTTGTAGGTTCAAACAACACACAAATATTATGGCAATACTTCATACTCAAATGGGAATCCCAGGAAAGAAGATGACTTTCTTTTCATAAAACACTGTTAAGAAATTTAAAGCACTGCTATATGAAGCTGACTGCAGAACGGTTCTACTGCCATCAACATACATTTAGAGCAAGGAGCACAAAGATAATATGGGCGAAATTAGAGCTATATTTGCGAGTGGAACAGGAGAGTAAGTGACTGTTAGTGGTACAATGTACCCTATGCCATGCACCGTATGGTGGCTTGTAGAGTATGTATGTAGATTCTGTATGTGGATGTAGATCCCATTCGTTATGTCTGCCACTAATAATATGGACTCATATACTGGCACTTTCACCTCTGGAGCATATTCACATGTGATCTTTCAGGTAATACCATTATAGACGGCTGTGAAGTAAGCTCGCTGGACAAAAAGATGGTGATTCCCAGGAGACATCAAGCTGATACCATGCAACACGTCCTCTAGTCTTGATAATAGTATTAGTAGGGAAAGAGTGGCACAGGTACATTCTGTTAGTGTGGGTTGCAGACATTCAGGGGCAAGCCTTCTGTCAGGGGAAAATTCGGTTGATTTATGACCTCTGGGCGTTGATTTATAACCCCTTGGGCAAAATACGTTCTTCTGAGAACACTCCACCCCTCCCCCTCTCCTGCCCATCTGGGGAATCCACAACCCTCCCCCTCATTCTCGCTAATACAAGTACACATTTGATATCACGCTGGTCAGGGTGGCCGAGCGGTTCTAGGCGCTACAGTCCGGAATCGCGCCACCGCTACGGTCGCAGGTTCGAATCCTGCCTCAGGCATGGATGTGTGTGATGTTCTTAGGTTAGTTAGGTTTAAGTAGTTCTAAGTTCTAGGGGACTGATGACCTTAGAAGTTAAGTCCCATAGTGCTCAGATTCATTTGAACCGTTTTTGATATCAAATTAATTGACTGATTAGTTAAACTGATCAATTAATTACGCAATCCCCCTCCTGGGAAATCCCCCAGTCCTCCCCCTCTCTGACCCCTCTCCTCCCAGTCCTGCCTCCAGAAAAAAAAATGGAGGGAAACTTGCTCAGTCTGTGTTGAGCTGCCAGACTGGGAGGATCAATATAGTATTTATTTAAACAGTTTCACCCAGTTTATTTATTTATTCAAACAATTAGGAAAAATTTCCTACTATTTATTTATTTAAACGATTTGAGAGATGTGTTTCACACTTACCACCAAGTCATGCTGGAATGTCTTTTTATACTCAATAGAAATGTCTCATCAAATATATAGCGGTGTGTGCAGTATTGTTTTCTTAAACAATTTACAGGACATGTCCAATCAGCGTGGCTGGTGGCATGAGTTGGCGCAAGGCTTCGGTCGACTGGAAGTCGCAGATTAGCTTAGCCTGTGATAGCAGCTGGGTACAAAGTATTGTTCGACCTGTCAGATCTCGCCCACAGCTGTGGGAACATGTCCCAGCAGCAGCGCTCTCTGTATGAATGACTAGCGAAGTGACCATTATGGTGGGTGAGCGGCGACAGTAGCAGATGATGTGTGTGCTGCGTGAGAAGATTCAATATGCCGGATATTTGCGCTGGACGATTATTCCCGCCATGCAAACTGATCGGTTGACTGTTTGGTGACACTCTCTCCAATCTCTAAGCATTTCATAGGGCCAGCAAGTGGATGCTGGGGATGGGCATGGAGCTGCCAATGCATGTGCGAGTCTCTCCTGACTGGTGCTCACGTGATGGCGCGGTTCCTTGGCCAGCGACGCAGCTGCAGATTCTTAGTCGGCAGGTGGTGCGCTCCTCAAGATAATGAGTGTGTGTGGCTGGTAGGATTTTTTCTTCAGATATATTTAGGGCAAATCTTGTGGTGGAGGAGGGTATTTGTGTTGTCAGACATTGGTCCGTATAAGACCTCACATATATTTAGCACTACAGTCTATTTGTGGGAACATTAATTACTTGATTTGCAAAATGTTTTTGTGTGCTTCTCAAACGCTGAAAATATGTCATATTATAAAGAAGAATCATTTTAAGCTGGTGCTGAGTGTTTTAAGCGATATGCTTGCCTCCTGTAAATTGTTAAACAATTAATTTGATAAGGTAATGCAAATGGACTACTCCCCTCTATTTTTGATATCGAAACTGCGTCAGCCCTCCCTTTGTCACCAGCATTAGCCAATAGGTACACAGTAATCTGAGGAGAGATGAAAACCTCCATCTGTGTGTTTGGAGGCGTTGGGTACACTAAAACAGGAAGTAGCCGCTTGAGACAGAGAGAGGGAGAGAGAGATAGTGTGAGGTGCAGAGAGAGAGAGAGAGAGAGAGAGAGAGAGAGAGAGAGAGAGGCACAATGTGAGTCTGATATAAAAGGTATGTCAGCACATAATGATTTTGTTTGGAGGTGATGTGTGGTCCAGTGGCTGTTGCAGCGGAGCGAGCCAAGCTCATCGATCCGGCGGTGAGGCCACGACAGCGCTTTCGACACGTGCACACACCCCACAGTTCCGCTGGTAACGCAGATACTGCAATGGATGGTTCAAATGGCTCTGAGCACTATGGGACTTAACATCTGAGGTCATCAGTCCCCTAGAACTTAGAACTACTTAAACCTAACTAAACTAAGGACATCACACACATCCATGCCCGAGGCAGGATTCGAAGCTGCGACCGTAACAGTCGCGCGCTTCCGGACTGAAGCGCCTAGAACCGCTCGGCCACTGTAGCCGGCTGCAATGGATGCATAGTGCTTCCAGTCTTACGCCACAGTTGCAGCACACGTGTTTCTTTGGCAGAGGAAAGTGACTACAATGTAAATACGTGTGGTGAGTGTTTTATGCTGAAGTTATTCCTTGAGGATCAGAAAAAAATACCACAGATTAAATATTCCACAGTAGTTCTTACCAGTTCCACCAGACATACATCTACATTTACATCTACGTGATTATTCTGCTATTCACAATAAAGTGCCTGGCAGAGGGTTCAGTGAATCACCTTCAAGCTGTCTCTCTACCGTTCCACTCTCGAACGGCGGTCGGGGAAATCGCGCACTTAAATTTTTCTGTGTGAGTTCTGATTTCTCTTATTTTATCGTGGTGATCATTTCCCCCTATGTAGGAGGGTGGCAACAGAATGTTTTCGACCCCCTGTTTAAAAAATCCACTTTGCCTAATCCGAGTCAGGAATGCTGTTGGCCATTCACTTCGAATTGATGGGAGCTTGAAATTTTGTTAAAAGGATCTCTCCACAACGAGAAAGTGCCTGATTACTGCTCCAACTCCCAAATCATATCTGTGGAACTCTAGCCCTCACTTCTACCTGACCGGCGGGATGTTCTTGGTATCAAATTGATAGGCTACTTAATTAAACGATCATGATAATCAGTTTTCACAGTGAGTAATTCTTTTCCAGCTTTCGGGTTACACTAGCCAGGTACCTCAAATGGGAATCCCTGGAGGGATGACGATATTCTTTTCGAAGAACACTAGTGAGAACCGACATTTGAAGCTGACTGTAGAAGGATTCCACCGCCGTCAACGCACCTTTCATATAAGGACCACGAAGATAAGATACGAGAAATGCGAGAGGAAACTCGACTGGAATAAGAAAGGGAATGACTCCGCCACACAATATATGATGGCTTGCGAAGTAAGCATACAGAATTAAATATAAATATAGTCTACCTATTAAGATGTCACTCCATTGAATTATAGACACACAAACCTCACAGAAGTATGTTGTCTTTTATTTATAGAGGAAACTATAAAAGATGATACGTCTGCTGCTGATTGTCTCGTGGTAAAAATCTTCGCATTAGCTCCTAATTTTCTCATTGCAGTTACTTGGCGAGACGCATGTGAGAGGTTGTAGTGTTTGCCACAAGACATAGAAGAAGCAGTACAGAGCTCACCCCTCAACTCCTCTTTCGTCAGAGTATTCCTTAGTGCCGTGTTCCCACGAACCTTCCAGTCTTCGGTGTGTAGCATTTGAATCCACATGATTCCCACGAGTAAGAGATGTCCCCCATCAAGTCACAGACCACTGCTAATTCTCTCGAAATCCCATCACTTTCCGACAGTACTGCTCCATTAGTTAGAGGGCTGTCTTTTCCGCCACTCATCACTGACTAGGTAGAGAACTATCAAAGTGAGAAAAATTGTACACTAACGTACACCAGGAAATTCGCAAGCATGCAGAATACACGCAGACTGAACAAAGAAATTCAGAAGCATAACACCTACAATTCATCGGCATGGAATGATGGTCTATAAATATCACCCTGTACATGTCCTGATGTCCATTATCATGTTCCCATGACTACTACGTTAGAAGTACGACAGTGTAACGGTGTCAGAGACTTCGTTGACAGCACAATTCCTCTCTCTGTCTCTCTCTCTCTCTCTCTCTCTCTCTTTCTCTCTCTAGTGTGGGAGGACCGTATCCCATAGACAATCTTTCACAAGAGAGGGCTCCTGTGTTGTTCTTTCATAAGCAGTCTGATACACTGTTTTTCTGCTGTAACACATGGAAGTAGCGCGTGACTACAGCTTTATACACCGCCATACATATCGTTTTTCCACCATGACTTTGACATCTGTGTCAAGTGCTAAACTGGCATTAACACGTTATGATCCATTGGCTCTCACAGAAAACTGGACACTGCATTGGGTCTATCAGCTGTTTGGTATAACTTACGTTTGATTTGTATACAGTTGCATGCTCTGTACTGGACTTAGAGCACTATCTATAGGCGATCAATGACAGCAATCTCCTCCATACCACAGTCAGAAAAAGATTTCCAGCGCACATTGATGAATCATGTCTACCAGACCGATGAAAAACCCATTTTGGCACCCTCCTGTAGATGAACAAAGATATATACGAAGTACTCCATGCCCCTGCCACATCTCGGACATAAATCGAGACTTCAGTTTCATAACTACAGTGATTCTAAGGTAGTAACAGGGGTTTGTGAGGTACTGCAATCTCTGTGTATATATTAGCTTGACCGATATTATGTGTGTTGAAGAGACTGTGTTCTGTTCACGTTGTTAGTGCTGCATTGCATGTAATTTCACATGTCAAACACTGCTGCTACACATTTTTATATTTCCTCATAAGGTGCCATAGCTTCTTGCATTTTTCGTTGCTGATGATAATTTTGTAGGACTGACGCCAGCGTAGCATGATTTCTAAACAGTTACGAGATGTGAGCAGTGAGAGCTCCAGAGAGCTGTTTAATGTCATGTATCACAAAGAATCTATGTTATTTTCCTTCCGTGTAGAAGGAAGTAGTTTTATCATATTAACGTTTCTCGCCATAGTGAGTGGACTTGCATGATGAATGTATGTTAGGTGTTCGAAATATATTTCCTGCAGTGGGGTAATAATAGCGTTGTATTCCACGCAGCTAATACATCGGAAACCACACTGCTTTCACGTTATAGCATGTTTAAATGCAGAACCGCCTATAGCCTTAGGAGTGTGTGTGTTTGTCCTACAATCATTTCTCTCTTTCCAACATCTTCCTCGTATGGAGTCCAAACACTACAACAATACTACAGAACTGACAGCAAGAATGGTTTACAAAAAACGTTTCAAACTCCTTCCGTCTGGAGAACGATCATGGATAAACTACACATTTCTTCATCTTCCTGATCGTCTGTTAGATCACCACAGCGCTCACAAATGAATCAGGCTCGTATTTACTATACATCAATAAAGGTTGCTTACCTCCTCAGCATGCATTCATCTAGAGAAATTGAGTGTAGCTGTATGAGTGACGTGAGTAAGATTGGTACATAACAGTCTTAACGAGACAGAAGTTACGGTATTGGAATGGGAATACTGGTCTATACCAGAGGTGTCAGTCAGCTGTGCAAGCTTGGAACACGTGTTATGCTCTTCCCAAAAGCAAGATATCAAAGTGTATTGATGACATGGAAGAGCTCGTTCTGTTCCTTCATGAGACGTCGAATGTAATGGGTACAGTATGCTCCAACTTCTGGTCAGTTCGAAATTAAATCGGAGACGATATTGCAGGGAGGATTGGTTAAAGACAGAGGGACAGTTACAAGATTCATAGAGAGACTATCTAGAGTTCTGCTCAGGATCCACGAGTGTGAGAATACATTGTGACTCTCATCCACATAGGAAGAGCTGGTCAGTCGTAATAAAATATTACGAATTTATAAGGTGTTTCGGTCAAGGATTGTAGTTTTTGCACCTCCTCTCTGTTGATGGCTATTTGCTACACTAAGAAACAATATTTTCGTTATGTGGTTTCTGCAGTGTAACAGGGTTTGTGATGTGTCCATATATGTGTAACCCTCGCAAAGTAATTGGGGGGAGGGGTGGTTTAGTAATGATACAGAAATCGAGAATCATGCTGCAATGTCATTGGCTGATAGCATCACGATGTGATGAGATATTTTGTTGACGTGACAAGTCATCGAGAGTGGTGGTTTGGAACTCCAGTAATTCGGTAACATGCATTTAAAGTATGGGAAACCTGGTAAAATTACGAAAACTGATAGAAAATACGTAAAAACGAGGTAAATACGAAAAAAATGAGGATCAATGGGGGTACTTAAATGTTCGCCTGGGCGTATGGAAATCATTCCATTCCTCCACCAGAACGATTGGCAGCTGATGGTCCATACTATGGGTTCTGTATGGGTTTAAGTCCAGCAGAATAGCCCCTGGTTCCACATGTGGTTATGCACTGTAAGCCATAAAAATGAAACACAGTGAAACATTTGGTAGTCATGATTGCCACCAAGGACACCGATCATATACCTGGGTACGATATGCCCATTCCAATGTAAGGAATCAATGCCCTTGGTCTCAAAAACGAGACACCAAGACCCTGCCACCCCATCACTGTGGAACATGAGTTTAAATGTAGAGGTCATCACCTTTGGAAAGCTGTTTGGAGACGCTCCACAATGCCGCAAACTCTTTTAGTTTCCGTATGTTGCGATGTCTTCCACATTCTTGTCAATAAGAAACATCGCCTCTGTCTTTTATTTCAACTATCCTCTGTGTTATGGGAGCAGCTTAATTTACACCATGCGGTGTTCAGCTTTCTGTGAAAGCCGATTCATTGAATCATGTTAATGCTCGTTTAGCAGTTGACCACAGACCTGAAAGTCATGGTGGAAAAACAAAATGTATGGCGATGCAGAAATCTGCAATCATACGTTGACTGAATGTTGTACAGCAGAAAAACAATGTATTAAACTGCTTATGAAAGAACAACACAGGAACTCTTGCTTGTGATTGATAGTCTGTGGGATATGGTCCACCTACAGTATGGGGGACAAAACTTTACACAGATCAGTACAAGCGACTTCGATTACTGGCCACCTGCTCCAATGGACCGATATGGGCATATTTAATAGGATCACCACATATGGTAGATATCAACACGAGGACGATATTTCTTTCAGATGTATCAGAAGAGAGAGACATGGTAATATCTTATCGAGTTCCCTGCCAGATGATGTTAGCAAACTTTTTATAGTCCGTAGTTTTACTCCGTTGGATGATATAAAAATAACGAGGAGAGAGAGAGAGAGAGAGAGAGAGAGAGCGTGTTGTCAGTGAAGTCTCTGACCCATTACACTGTCATATTTCTAACGTAATAATCATAGGAATAAGATAAAGGAGATCAGGACATGTACAGATTGATATTTATAGATCATCATTCAATATTGACCAATTTTAAGTATTATGTTTCTGAAATTCTCTGTGCAGTCCGCATATACTCTGCATCATTGTGAATTTCCTCCTGTACGTTAGTATGCTATTTTTATCGTTGTGATAGGTCTCTACACATCAGCCTTCTAACTAATGGAACAGTGCTGTCGGAACGTGGTGGAATTTCGAGAGAATCGGCAGGGGTCTGTGACTTTGCGGGGGACATCTGTTACCTGTGGAAATCATGTGGATTCAAATGCTATATCCGAAGACTTGAAGATTCTTGAGGATACGGCAGGTAAGCGATACTCTGACGAAAGGGGAGCCTTTTCCATGTCTTGTGGGCAAACATTGCAACCTCTCACATACGCCTCGCCAAGTAACTGCGATGAGAAAATTTGGAGCTAATACGAAGATTTTTACCAAGAGACAATCAGCAGCAGAAGAATTGTCTTTTAGTTTTCTCTATAAATAAGAGACAACATACTTCTGTGAGGTTTGTGTGTCTATAAATGGATGGAGTGACATTTTAATACGTAGACTATATTTACATTTAACTCTGTATGCTTACTTCGCAAACCACCGTACGGTGTGTGGCGGAGGATATCATATACCACAACTAGTCATTCCCTTTCCTATTCCACTTGCAAATAGAGCGAGGGAAAAAGCCTGCCTATATGCCTCTATGTGACCGCTAATTTCTCGTATCTTATCTTCGTAGTCCTTATGCGAAATGTATGTTGGTGGTGGACTCCTTCTGCGGTTAATTTCAAATGTCGGTTCTCAACAGTGTTTCTCGAAAAGAACATCGTCTTCCCTACTCACCATGCAAAGTGACTATCATGATCATTTTGATATCAATGATGTGTCGTCGGTCGAATGTAGCGAGGACTAGAGAACCACAGGTATGGTACGGGAGTTGGATTGGTAATTAGACATTTTTTCGTTGCGGAGAGATCTTTTAACGAAATTTCAATCTCCCACCTACACCGGGAGAGATGACCATCGTAATAAAATCAGCTGCATTATCGTATTTTGAATGTGATATGTAGTATAAATCTGATATTTTCAACTGCTCTGTGCTGCTACCTGAGACACTTCGTATGTGACGATGCATTTGGTTTCTTTAAGAGAGTGCGAAAGTGAGGAAGCATCCTGTGACAGAGGTAGAGTATATTCTTAGCACTTCGATATGAATCAAAAATGAGTTTAATATTCTAGTAATGTGACGTAGGACATAAAAGATATTAAGCTGATTAGAACAGATTTTTCACGTGATGAGTTAATACTTAGACGTAATGCAGCCTACGTCATACTTTTGCAGGATTTTCGCAACAAGACGATACTTTAGCGATACGAAAACGCGTGTATGACCAGATTTCTTCTGTCTTTGAAAATAACTCGAATAAAAGTGAGAAATCTACATTTCACTTGAGAAATTCGAAGTGGATGGTCAACAACTTGCATGTCTCGGATTGGGGAAAGTGGATATTTGAAACCGGGGGAGGGGGCCTATGTCGGGTAGGAATTGGTTAGAACTACTATATGTGGCCAAGCCACACCTGCTTGTCTCGCAGTGCGCCGTTTCTGGCAACACGAATGGGCACGAGTCTTCGGTAGACCAGAAGTCACAGATTAGCTTAGCCTGTGACGAGTATTTGGGTACAAAGATTGCTCCAACCTGTCGACTCTTGCCCGTAGCTGCGGGGAGAGGTCCCGGTGGGAGCACTCTCTGGATGACTGACTAGCGTAATGACCAATATGCTGTGTGAGCGGCGACAGAAGCAGACGTGTGTTTTGCGTGAGAATATTCAGTATGCTGCGTGTTTGCGCTAGACAACTATTCCCCCAATGTAAATTGATCTGATGACTTGTTGGTGACACTCTCTCCGAGCTCTGAGCGTTCTGTGAGGCCAGCGTCTGGATGCCAGGGATCTGCGTGCATCTGCTGATGCATGTGTGGGTCTCTCCTGACTGGCGCCTACATGATGATGCAATGTCTCCTGTGCGGAGTGTTCTGTGAGGCCAGCTTGTGGATCTCGTGCTGCGTCATGGGCATGGCTACCGACAGTCAGAGGATGACATGTCCTTCAAAATCGCGAGTGTGTAGGATTTTTTCACCAGATTTGCTTACTGGAAATGTTGTGGTGGAGGAGGGTGTTTATGTTGTCAAACGTCGGTGCATACAAGACCTCGAATATATTTAGCGTTACGTTCTATTTAGGGCAGAAATTTAATTACTTGATTTGAAAACTGTGTGCGTGAGATTCTCAAACATTGAAAATATGTTTTATGACAAAGATGAGTCATCGTAAGGTGTAGTAGTGGTTAGTGCTTTAAGCGATCTATTTGACTCCTGTAAATTGTTAAACAATTAATCTGACAGTGTAGTGCAAATGGACTCTTTGGCTCTATTTTATATCGAAACTGCTTGAGCCTCCCCTTTCTTCCCAGTATTAGCCAATAGACACACAGTACTCTGAGGAGAGATGAAAACCTCCACGTGTGTGTTTGAAGACGTTGATTCACACACAAACTTGAGAGAGAGAGAGAGAGAGAGAGAGAGAGAGAGAGAGAGAGCGACCAGCCACATGTACCAGTCCTAGTATCAACCAACAGGACACAAGGAAACACTGTCCCACACAGTGCGTATCCATTTACTTAATTAGTCAATCAATTTCATAGAGTGGGGGGACCTATTTCGAAGACATTCACAGCCGAGTATTTTCTGAAGGACTCGGGGTTTCCCAGGTATTCGCCACTTTGCTCAGGTCAAAGGAGGTTTTAGTATGGTGGCACATAACGGACACTACCTAATTCTTCTGGAATACTGTTTTTCCATCTGCTATAGGTTTCCATAGCACTGGAAGTGTGAGGACAAAAGGATATACTGCATGAGAGGTGGGGAGGGTGGGGGAACGTCTTTGCCTGTGTCAGTTTGCACATATTGGTTCACACAAAAACAGGAAGTAGCCACTTGAGACGCAGAAAGGGAGAAAGGGAGGGTGGGAGAGAGAGCGAGTCAGAGACAGAAGGTGATAGAGACATAGAGTGGCAGAACATGAGTCTAGTATCAAAGGGACCCTGTCACCTGATGCTTTTGTTGGGGACGGGGGGGGGAGGGGGGGGGACTAGCGCAGTCCAGCAGCTGCTGCAGTGGTGTGAGCCCAGTGTATGAATTCGGTGGCAAAGCCATGATAGCAGTTTTCACGCGTGTGTACACCTCATGGTGCCGCTGGTGGTGCTGATACTACAAGGAACCCATAATGTTTCTGGTCTTAGGATGCAGTTGCAGCGCAAGTGTTTTTATCGGAGAAGAAAGAGACAGCAATGTAATTATGTGTGATGAGTGTTTTATATTGATGGTATTCCTTGCACAATCGAAAGAAAGTGCCAAAAATTGTTTAAATATTCCAAAAACTGCCTTGTATCCTGTAAATTGTTTAAATAAACAATATTCCACACACTGAAATCAATTTGATGAGATATTTTTATTGAGCACACAGAGACACTACAGCAATACTTGATAGTGAGTGTGAAACTGTTTCTAATTGTTTAAATAAATAAATAAACTGGTTGTAATTATTTAAATAAATACTATATTGATTCTCCCAGTCTGGCAGCTCAGCACAGATCACATGTGGGAGAGCGAAGGTTAAAAGTCGCATCTGGGCATCCTGATTTAGGCTTTACGTGGTTTCTCTAAGTCGCTGCAGGCAAATGCCAGAATTTTTCCTTTGAAAGGGAATGGGCGACTTTTTTTCTCATCCTTCCCTAATAAAGAGGGACAGACGACCTTCCTGTATGGTCCCCTCCCCCAAATTAACCAACCAGGAGGTGGAGAGGGTAATGAATTGATCAGTTTTATGGTTCAAATGGCTCTGAGCACTATGGGACTCAACTGCTGAGGTCATTAGTCCCCTAGAACTTAGAACTAGTTAAACCTAACTAACCTAAGGACATCACAAACATCCATGCCCGAGGCAGGATTCGAACCTGCGACCGTAGCGGTCTTGCGGTTCCAGACTGCAGCACCTTTAACCGCACGGCCACTTCGGCCGGCTGATCAGTTTTATTAATTAGTAATTTAATTTACACTCGTGCTCATAAATTAAGGATAACTGCAGAATGTGTTGCCACACAACGTGGCACTACACAAAACTGGCACTAATAGCATAGGCACATAGGAAACACACGGGACACAGATCTGTAAGTCCACGGTATTCGTGATAAGTTGAGAAAAGCGTACCAAAAGACATGTGCTACAAAACGCCACTGTTTCCTGCCCATGTATCCCGACATCAGTATGGGATATGATCACCATGCACACGTACACAGGCTGCACAATGGGTTGGCATGCTCTGGATCAGGTGGTCGAGCAGCTGCTGGGGTATAGCCTCCCATTCTTGCACCAGTGCCTGTCGGATCGCCTGAAGTGTCGTAGGGGTTTGAAGACCTGCAACGATACGTCGAGCGAGAGCATCTTAGACCTGCTCGATGGGGTTTAGATCTGGAGAACCGGCAGGCTACTCCATTCGCCTGATATCATCTGTTTCAAGGTACTCCTCCACGAAGGCAGCTCGGTGGGGCTGTGCGTTATCATCCATCAGGAGGAAGGTGGGACCCACTGAACCCCTGAAAAGGCGGAAATACTGGTGCAAAATGACGTCCTAATACACCTGACCTGTTACAGTTCCTCTGTCAATGACATGCAGGGATGTACGTGCACCAATCATAATCCCACCCCACACCATCAAACCACGACCTCCATATAGGTCCCTTTCAAGGACATTAAGGGGTTGGTATCTGGTTCCTAGTTCACGCCAGATGAAAACCCGGCGAGAATTTCTGTTCAGACTATACTTGGACTCGTCTGTGAACATAACCTGGGACCACTGTTTCAATGACCATGTTGTGTGTTCTTGACACCAGGCTTCATGGACTCTCCTGTGGCCAGGGGTCAGTGGAGTGCACCTTGCAGGTCTCTGGGCGAATAAACAATGTCTGTTCAGTCGTCTGTAGACTGTATGTCTGCAGACAACTGTTCCAGTGGCTGTGGTAATGTCCCGAGAAAGGATACCTGCAGTACTCCGCGGCCATGTGCAGGCACTGATGGTAAGATATCAGTCTTCTTGTGGTGTTGTACACTGTGGATGTCCCGTACTGTAGCACCTGGACACGTTTCCTGTCTGCTGGAATCGTTGCTATAATCTTGAGATCACACTTTGTTGCACACGGAGGGCCTGTGCTATGACCTGCTGTGTTTGACTACCCTCCAGTCGCCTAGTATTCTACGCCTCGTAACATCATCAATATGTGTTTTTGAGCCATTTTCAACACACAGTCACCATTAGCAAGTCTGAAAACGTCTGCACACTTACTCACTGCACCGTACTCTGACATGCACCAACACACCTCTTCATATGTGGACTGCCGCTAGCGCAACCGTGCTACGACCGCAGGTCAAATGCACTGCATGATCATACCCTGAGGTGATTCAAACCCGCAAACCGTCCATCAGAGCGTTGTTTCACCATGTATCAGCATTATCCTTAATTTATGAGCATGAGTGCAGTAGAAAAAATGTGCTTGCATTGGCGAGGGGGCAGGTTCCTAAGAATGATGAATTTCACCAAGGGGGTGACAAAACAAACCACAGGGGCTCATAAATTAAATTAGTATAACAGTAGGTTAAGGGGATGGGGAGGGGTTATAAAACAATCATCTGAATGTATGTTTGCCCCTTAATGTATGCAAGCCACTCTAACAAAATGCACCCATGCCACCTTTGCCCTACAACTAACAGCCACAGTTCGATGGGGAAGAGAGAGTCCACCAGTTCCTTCAGGTACACCATATTTCTCTGAAACCATTCTTTGGTGATTAGATCCTGCAGAGCTACGGAACTGTAAGGATACTGACGGCTATGTTTCAACTGCTGCTCCAAATAATCCCAGTTATTTCTATGGAATTAAGATCAGGTGATATACAGGATTGGTAGGGATGTGGTAGGGTGTCTAAGTGTTTGCCAATCTCTGAATGCACATGTGAAGCCCCGTAAACATGGCTGTTGCCATACTGGAAGACGAGAGTGTCCACAGCATACTCGTAGAAAGAAAAGGCGACACTTGCCCACTTAGAATGATGAAATAAATGTCTTGATTCATGCTCTCAGTAACCTGAACGGGTGCACCCAAATCATGGTACAAAGGTACACCCAAAGTATCACAGAACCACTTCTTGCCTGAACTACAGTCGCTTTGCATCATATGAAAAGAGGCAAAACTGCGACCCTTGAGACCTCACTACATGCCTCCAGAAAGCTACTGTCGAGTGTTGTTTCACACACTGAAGTCATGTATGTGCTGCTGTGAGCAATGGCCTTCTGTGAGACACTAGACTACAAATGCCCAAAACATGTCTCTTCCTATGCCATTGTCAATCGGAAACTGGTTGAGATTGACCTGCACTGGTTGATAGTAACAATTACTGTCGGGTTGTAGCTGATTGTCATTGACAAGGCGTGTCACTCATCTCCAGTCCCTATCAGTCACTATTCTTAAGGCGTGCTGCATTTCTGCATGTGGTACAGTATTCCTAGTAAGCATGCAGGACACTGCATCGATACGCTAACAAATCAGGCAACTTCAGTACTTTGTGATCTTTCTGACATGTCTCCACGCTGCCCATTTTACTGAGCTGAATCCATACAACCGACTGGCACATACACACCATTTTACTGACATGAGTAACAGTGGTTGGACAGAAACATAGGATACCCGCTACAAATGCACGCTTGATGCAAATGTAGATGCTAAACAAGCCTGCAGATTACAGTGTTGCTTTGGACAATGAACGGCATCCTCAATACGTTGCAAGTATTAGTCATGATCAGAACAGTGTTCTGGGTAATTGTGAGTGCCCTGTGTCGCAGGTAAGTGAATTCGAACGTGGGAAACTGCTGGTGCTCTATGAGGGTGCTTCCATAATGAATGTGGCTGAAGTGTTTGGAGTTTCAAGAGGCACCATGTCGAAGGTGTATAATAAACCCAGGGAAAATGGAAAAACATCATTCACTAAGTCACAACGTGGTGAGTCAAGTGGTCATGACAGATGGTGATGGAAGAGTATTTTGATAAAAAATAAGAGGATAATAGCTGCAAAAGTCACTGCAGAACTGGATGTCATATTCACGAACTATGTTATCACTAAATCAGCATGAAGGGAGTTCCAGAAATAGGGAATTGCAGGGAGAGCTGGAATTTCAAAATGACTCATCAGTGATGTAAATGCCACTAGCAGGAAAACATAGCACTGAAAGCATAATACCTGGACTACGGAGCACTGGAAGACATTATTTTCATTATATGAGTTTTGTCGTTGTCTGTTTCCCACTTCTATCCGAGTTTATGTCCCAAGAGTGAAATATGGAGGGATTTCGGTGTTGATATGGGCGGCCATATCGTGGTATTCCACGAGCCTCCACGGATGCTTTGCAGAGTCGCTTTACTGTCAAGGATTATGTGACCATTTTGGTTAATCAGGTCCATTCCACAGTATAATGTCTGTTCAACAATGATGACCCTGCTTTCCAAGACGACAGGCATCCTGCTACACGGCTTGCATCGTCCAGGACTGCTTCTGTCAGCACAGGGATAAATTGTTGGATCTTCCCTGGCCACCACAGTCATCAGATCTCAATATCATTGAGACTTTATGGTCTACTTTTGAGAGAAGGGTACGTGGTCGCTGTCGACCTCCATCGTTTTAATTGAACATGCCACTATTTTGCAGGAAGAATTATGTACGATTTTGTCGAAAACCATACTGAATCTGTGTTCATCCGTTTCGAGAAGACTGGAAGTGTTCTGAAGGTCAATGATTTTCCTAAATCATGTTAGATGTGCTAATGTTTTTGATGTGTTCATATTTTTGTCCACCCCTGTACATCAGCGATAGAGGGTAACGTGACCACCTGGTACCAGTTCTGAACTATCTACACGCCCCCTGAGCGACCGGTATGTTGTTTTAAAAGGCTGACCAATTCTTTGTCCGATGAGACGGTAATCATTATAAAAGAATTGTAATATTTGAGTACACGTTGGTTATCAAATGAAGAAGTAGAATGCCTCAGTCGTGTGACTCAACTGCGTTTTGGTGGTGGGAAAGGAACAGGTGTTTTGTTAATGAATTGCGCGTCTTCCGTGCTTTCATATATTTTTGGAATTTAAATGTGCAATGTTTTTCAGGGAGTAAATCTTCCACAGCTACAGCTGGCTCCTTTATGCATTATTCTCTCAGAGTAAGTTTCGAACCTAGGGGCCCCTTATAATAAAGACTTAGCCAGTGTAAAGAGGACACAAAGTATCGAAGTGGGTACCAAAATACAGTCTTGCATGGCATGATGATGAGCTTTTCATAATGAAGCTTTAGCCTTGAAACGAGGTATGACACAATAAATAAATAATAATAGAACTAAACTGTAGCTGTGGAAGATTTATTTCCTGAAATGTTGTTTTCAACTACAGACATGCTTTCTGTGTTAAAACAGAGAAGATTATGAGGAGTATCATATTTAAATCTGAGTTAGCGTATATAAGGTCCTGCAGTGTGTTGAAACTTTCAGAACCGAAAAACTAGCTGTCTCCAGTTTATGTTTGGAAAGAACAGTAGATATTAAACCTACTGGCACAACCAAACCCCACTCAGTATAGTGCAGGTAACTAAATCTAAAAATAGATACTCTTAAATGGGAGTTCACGCCTGACATACAAAAAAGAAAGAGCTTGATTTTTGTATTAAAAAAGTCTACAGCAGCATTTGAACCTCTAGTTGTATTAATCAGGAGCCGTCACTGGAGACTATAGAATCACATACAACATTCTCTCTGTTGAAACTACAATGATAAACGACCTGAAGTTGGCAAGGTCTCCTTAGCCATTCTGCAGAATGGCGTGCACTTTTCTGCACGTTAAATATGTCCATGTACACCCACACTTAAGGCCCCACTCCACACTGTCTGTCCAAGGGAGTCTGAATATACATTATTCAATCATTTTGTTAAACATTGATACTCAACTCCTGTGGCAGGGGGAAGGAGTGTGTAGGGATCACCTGCTTGGAAATAGTAGAGGCAGTAGATTTTTAAAATGTTTATTGAGATTTCTTAATTCGTTGCTGCAAGCTTTGATGATGGGCAGACTGCCCACAGTCTATCCATGGCTACAGAACATGCTGTTGACCTGCTAAGGTTCTCACAATAAGGACTGCTGAATAAGGGATGCCTTCCTTCAGTGGATTTCGTTATCCATCCTTGGTATTTGGGGCTGCGTTAGAGGATCATGTGGTGTTTCAGAAGAAGGCACACTGAGGACGGAGTAGAGACACAACATTCTATTGTACGCCAGCACCTAGCCAGCTAACACGTTCCTCTTCCATCCTCCCAGGACATACTGTACCTTTGGTCTTAGTGGCCACTTCTCCATGCCGTGGTGGCTGGGCTAGCTTTGCGACGTCGATACTCGTACTCTGTTGACTTGTTACGGTTCTCATGGTAAGGATTGCTGAAATAGGGGCATCTTCCCGTGGCCTCTTTTAGCCATCCTTTGGGTAGCATGAGAGGCTCACTTGGTGACTCAGACAAGAGTGTGCACAAAACTCAATAGAGACACTACACTCTCTTCCACGCCAGCACCTGACCAGTTTACACGTTCCTCTTTTGCTTCCCAAGCCATCCTACACATTTTGAGCTTAGTGGCCATCTCTCCTCTGTAGGGGCCTCATTTGCATATCGTTTTTCTTAAATAAAATCTTCAAGGTTATTGTTTTGAAAACTGGGGGACTTATAATTTACTTGACCATCCTGATCAGGACATCAACTCAGTTTCGTTCCTGCCATACTGTACAAATAAATTAACCCCAATTTTTCAAAACTGAACTGAAAGTCTTCTTCGCAGGCCATTCATTTGAATCTGTAGAGTAGTCTGGAGCCTTTGCTGCAATGTGTCGGTTATTTGCGCGTGGTGCCATATAGATCGTGTATTGATATTTCTAATAATAACTGCTACTTTTATTTCCAGCGTTCTGCTATGTTTTTACATGTAGAGGGTCAGATAATAAATGAGGGTACAAGAAGGGTTTAGATACTGGCATGTTACTCACAAGGCTCAACCCCTAAGATGAAACTAAATGCAGTGTGTAAGATTAAAGATTTTAAATGACGAATACTTACCCAAAGATCTTCCCCCTGAGTTTCGTACGATAACAAATTTAGAACATCTGTATGCTTGGTGTTTCTGGAGGAACCAACGTCACCCCCTCCCCCAACCCTCCTAACACCCAGTCTTTAAAGAATCGAACTCGCATGTATAAAATGGCTCCGTTTTAATAAAAGCAAGTTTTTCACGCGTCTCAGTGTTTATGGCGTCTTGTCTCCCAAACTCTGTGTTGTACGATGACATAATTTTCCTGTATATTCAATGATACATGTGCTGCTGTCTGCAAAATGTTTTGTGAATAGTTTGAGCAATAAGAAAACAATAAATGAAACGTCTTGTTGGTGATTTTTTACTGTATCAACAGTGAGAATGTAGTATGCGATAAGCATTCTTCCCTTCATTACTTGTGTGTGTGTGTGTGTGTGTGTGTGTGTGTGTGTGTGTGTGTGTGTGTGTGCACGCGCGCGCGCGCGTGTAGGGGGATGCTGTCAATGAGAAGTTTCCAAAAGGTTTGAAATTATGTCTAAAATTTGTTGGAGGTCACTAAGTAATCTCAGTCTCTAATACTGGATGAATATAGTTGTATTATTTGCGCACCATGAGCTACAATGCCTAGAGAAAAGAAGAATCAATACAGTTTCTAACTTTAATAATTATTGTGTTAAATCTTCCTCATGATGTTATACCTCTATTATGAAATCATTTTATGTTTTTCATTTTGATCAATAATTATATGAAATGCTGAAAATTAAGTATCTGTTGCCTCAGGAAGCAGTTAGATCTTTAATTTGCAATTAGGATTGGGTGACTGTTTAGGTACTTCATAATATAGATGGTAAATACACTCTAAGACAAAAAACATCGCACCACAAAGGAATTATCCGAATCAAACAGGAATCGGCAGATGTGATGTACATGTGCGTTCAAACAAATGAATACAATTTCAGAAATATTGGGTAATATATTCAAAAAATTAATAAACTCACCAAGTTAAAATGCGTTGGTCCACCTCTGGCCCTCCTGCAAGCAGTTTTGCGGCTTGGCATTGACTGATAGAGGGCCGGCCGCGGTGGTCTCGCGGTTCTAGGCGCGCAGTCCGGAACCGCGTGACTGCTACGGTCGCAGGTTCGAATCCTGCCTAGGGTATGGATGTGTGTGATGTCCTTAGGTTAGTTAGGTTTAAGTAGTTCTAAGTTCTAGGGGACTGATGACCACAGCTGTTAAGTCCCATAGTGCTCAGAGCCATTTTTTTTGACTGATAGAGGCGTCGGATATCCTCTTGAGGGACACCGTGCCATACGCTGTCCAACTGAGGCAGAGGGTCAAAATCCTGAGCTTGTTAGAGGGCCCTGTCCATAATGCTCCAAAGTTTCTCAAGTGGGGAGAGATCGGCGCCCTTGGTGTCCAAGATGGGGTTTGGTAAGCACGTAGACAAGCAATGGGAACTTTCACTGCGTGTGGACGGACATTATCTTACTGAAATGTAGACCCAGCATAGCCTGCCACCAAAGGCAACAAAAACGGGCGTAGAATCGCGTCGATATACCGCTGTGCTGTAAGGATGCTACGGATGACAACAGAAGGGGTCCTGCTATGAAAAGAAATGGCACCCCAGACCACCACTCCTGGTTGTCGGACCATATGACAGTCAGATTGGTATCCCACCACTGTCCAGAGCTTCTCCAGACACACCTTCGGCCTCATCTTATCGACGTCAATAGAACTCTCTTCAGTGATGAGTCTTACTCCTAATTGAGCCCCGATGACCAGTGAAGAGATGTCTGGAGACACCATGGACAGCAGTGGGGTACCAATCTGTTTGTCGCTCGTCATACAGCCCAACAGCAAGGAGTGATGGTCTGGGGTGCCAAACTTTTCATAGCAGGACCAATTTGGTTGTCATTGTGGCACCGTTGCAACACAGTGGTATGTCGATGATATTCTACACCCTGATTTGTTGTCCTTCATGGCAAGCCATCATGGGCTTACATTTCAGTGAGGTAGTGCCCGAATGCACGCATCGAGAGTTCTTACTGCTTGCCGTCATGTTTACCAAACCCTCCTTGGCCAGTAACGTGGCTGAATCTCTGACAAATTGAGAATGTGTGAAGAATTATGGGCAGAGCCCTCCAGCTTTCTCGGGATTCTGACGATCTAATGTGTCAATTGGACAGAATTTAGCAGTATATCCCTCAGGAGGAATCCAACAATTCTGTCAATAAATGTCAAGCCGAATAACTTCTTGCATAAAAACTAGTGGTGGACCAGCGCATTATTGACTTGCTCGATTTGTGGGATTATTTCTCTTGTATAAATCATTCAATTTTTCTGCAATTGTAATCATTTCTTTGTCTGTATATGTATATCGCATCTGCTAATTTCCTTATCATTCGGATAATTCCTTCGTGGTGCGTCGTTTATTTGTCTTTTAGGAGGTGGTAGTATAGGCTGGTTCCAACTGACATTCCACATAAAATGCCTCCAATATTTTTATTGGTTTCGGATATACTACTAGTTACATAGTTAAGTTTTATTTTCCTTGATGGTACTCAAGTTGCGGTGGATTTAGCTCTTGATTGTCAATATTTTTTTGAAGTTCAAGATGTAAAGTCATATTGAAGTTCAAGATGTAAAGTCGTACTTGAGTAGACATAACTGAATTTTTCAACTCTGATTGTGATTTGTTGACCTATTCTATTGTATCACTTAGGCATCCCACATGTAATTCGATATTCTGAGGACGCCGATATACTATCAGTTTGTAGGTTTTGTAAGGGAAACCCTCCTTCTGCTTGTAGAGAATACGTTAGGCGATTCACTAAGGGAAGTGTAACAGATCTATGAGTGTTTATACATGTTTCCGCGTGAGACTGGTGCAGTGCCCAGCAGTCATATTTCTTATGAACGTGGAAAGTGAAAAGTGTGGATGAAATACAAGGCATTATTTAGCTGGATGATTGTAATCGTTCAACAAGGATAAGCAGAGGTGCTACATCTGTCAGTGTTCCACGTTCAAGATATTTACAGTGGACTCAGCAACTTCGAAAATGAGATGAAGTTAAATGACTGGAATTTTATCATTAGCTATTTGGTGTTCACTGATAAATCTACTGTCACTTTTACACAGTAACGCTGGTAACTTATTTTGGTGGTCAGTTAAAAGCTCACATTGTGGGTATCGCTAGCCGTGTCCATAGTATTTTTTGTAAAGTCCCACGTCCTCCATGGGGTTCTAAATGACAGGCACCTCAGGAAGCTCAGCAGTCGTCTGCTTGCTGCTGGCTTGGTGAACTCGAGTTTCTTGAGCCAGGGAATGGTGAGTGCTCCAAGTTCTCTGAAACTGTGAGATATGTGCATGTTTCAGCGCCCAGTGTGTGTCGGCAGAGGATCACTGTGTGTTACAGGGAACAGGGATCTTGGTTTAAGTGCCTTTATGGTGAGGATGATGCAAACCTCTATAAAAAACCTCAATTTCATGGTGTATTGTGCACTGTTGTGACGCATGGCTGTTGAGCTGGAACAGTCGTTAATGACCAACCACTTGGAAACCTGCCACACTTTGGTTGTTCCAAGGCATGTGAAGCTTTGTCTTAGTGGATGCTTACTTCCTGAGCTGCTCATGGAACTTCCATCAAGCCTAAGTGACTTTTCTGTACTCCCTGCAGCTCGGGTTGTCTTTTGGGCAGTATTAACATCCAAATTTCCAAAGAGGCATCATGTGGCTCATTCACCTGTGATAACTGTGAATATAAGAGAAAACACTAACAGTAACAGAGCTCATCCTGTGATAGATAATGTGTTTACTGTTAAACACCTAGAAGGTTCCTTGAAAAAACTGTTGCCTTTATATATCCATAACGCTCTAAAGGAACTTGCAGGGCAGCTTAAATCTATCAACCACCTGAACGATTCTGCACCTGTAATCGAGGCACTGAAGGCTACCCAAGTGAACACGATATTAAAATGAGAAATTACTTTGGGAATCTGCTCTCAGTAGTGAGATGCAGATTGGTCTAAGTTGTTGCAAAGGAGTTTTGACGTACCAGGACATATTGGATATAGGTAACTCCAAAGGAAATTGGAACGTGAATGTGAAGCTTTGATGAAAAGAGTTGATGAGATGCAGAAGCCAACTTCTTTTATTCGGAAATTCAGTGTGCAGAATTGCCTGAATACGAGGGTTGGAACTTAAATAGTGGCAACACCTTTGTGAAGACACTATGCAGCGGAATCTACTATTGTCGTTGATAGCACACGTTGTTGACATACCTACCTTAACTCCGAGCAAATGAACTCGTCCGTCCCACGTCACCGGTGTGCGCGCAATCTAGGGAAACAGTCACTAGTGAGCGAGCGGTCTAACGTAACGGTGTCACTATGTTTTCGAAACAGGAACAACGGAATTGGATCAAGATTGAAGTGCCAGAGGTCATACTGTACGACACTGTGATCAAGGCTTTGTGAAAGAAGCGGTGACACTGTCTGCGCAACCCATCCATCATTTTGCACGACAGTGCGCAGGCGTATACAGCGCAGACTGTGGCTGCTGTGTTCGGTCGGTGGGACTGGGACATACAGCACCATCCACCATACTCCCTGGACTTAAGTTCTTGTGACATTGATTTGATTCCGAAGATGAAGGAACCACTTCGTGACATTCACTTCAGAACTCTTCCAGAGATTCGACGGGCAGTAGACCATCAACAGAACAGGCTCTGCCAACGGTATACTACGTCTTCTACATCGCTGGCAACGGTTCTACACAATGCTGGTGACTACTTTGAAGGACAGTAACAGGTGCAAACATGTAACTCTTTTGTATAGGTTGTGAATAAACAGTTGCCACTATTTAAGTTCCAACCCTTGTATATTACATCAGGCATTCTCCACCTCAAAGTTAGTCCTTGTGTACCTAATCATATGTGATGCTGTAAGTGTCAATGTTTCAATCACACCGCCATGGATTGTAAAGGTCAGTCTACACGTAGCTCCACTGCCT